>NC_051238.1:17199121-17426621 GCF_015220715.1 Pygocentrus nattereri | reverse complement strand
GGGAAGAGGCAGAACAAGTACGTCAGGAACGAATCAGAAAAGAGCAAGAAGAAGAACGAGAGGTAAAGTTTAATTTTTGTGATAAAGATGTCAAAGTTTACTTTCATAACAAGATGAAAAAAATGTGCTTCCATCAACTTCAGGTGAGGTCCTGCAGAAATTCAAAAAAGTACTCATTTGAAAAGGTGCAACACTCACTCTCAGATCATTAGGAACTAGGCAGGTAGTCCTGCTGAAGGTAAACAGTAGCCACGGAGAAGCAGCCTTTAGCTTCTGTCCTGCTCTTAAATGGAACCAGTTGACAGAAAGCATTAAAAAGCTTGGACACTAGACACTTTTAAAACCAGGCTTAAAACATTCCTATTTGAGCAAGCTTTCAGTTCAGTTTAAAACACTCTTAGTATCTCTAGCCCCATTTCCTCTGTAATGGCACTTTCTTTGTCCTAGACTGAACTTTCATTTTTAATTTGATTATTTAACCACCCTGATTTAATTAAAAATTTTTTTTATTTAATGATTTTCTATTTTAAATGTATTGTTTTAATTATGTTTTAATGTTGTTTTAAGTGTGTTTTTCTGTTCACGTTTACTTCGCTTTTATTTTTAAACAATTCTATTTTCTGGTTGTTTTTTCATTTCTTAAGCACTTTGAATGATAGCAGTGTATGAAAGGTGCTATATAAATATACTTGCCTATCATCAACAAAAGAATAAATTTATTTAGTTAAAAATATGATGTTTTGCCTACAAGCAAGGTCTTCATCACATGACTGTGAGTGGTGCACCTTTTCTCCTAAGAACAGTATACTGATATCAAAACTGTCTAATACTATTTATGCAGTACCCATTGTTGTCATAGTGAACCGTAGACCAAACTGTTACCACACTCAATGGCAAGTACAGCTCAGATGTTGAGCTGTTTGGTGGCTCTTAATGCAATATATTCTATTTGTAATATGGCATGTTGGGTATGACTGTATTTAAACTGACTGAATGATTTGTTATTAAGCATACCATCCCCTCATGTGCACACTCATACATTAGACAGTAAATGTTTTGACGTACAAGACAGGTGACATTGTTACAGAAATAACATAATTGCTATTCATTTGTAGAATCCCTCAGTGTTTGTCATACAAACTGTGGTATTTTCCCAACCAATTTTCTTCTCACATGACCTACACAATTGCATACGACAGGTGCGCATCAAGTTAATGACTCTTGCATTGAAATTGCAACAAAAGCCAGAAAATGTCACAGAAATGTCCTCTGCAGATGCTGAAATGAGCAAATAACTGCCTTTATTTTGTGAAGTGTGGATGAACTCTGAAGGTATATTTAGGTGTAGGGGTGGGGGTTGTACCATTACAAAAGTGAATATTGGTATGATGCCACATGGACATAAATTTCACCATACTCTCATACTCGCAAACGGCTAAACCAAAAATGTAATGCCCGATCTTCAAAACAAATAAAACAGCTTAAATAACTCTCCCAAATCTTTACTAAAAGCATAGCATACCATTTTTTTCAAATTATTATATTGTTTGTGTTTGTATGTGTGCGTTTCTGTGTGTGTATTTTATTTGCTCAGAGAAATACTGATGTTGGAATAAAAGAAAATAACATTTAGTATAGTGCATAGTGATTTTATGTATGTCACTGTTTATTTTAACACTTTTCCAAATCTCTCCTTGTGGAAGCCCAATATTGTAATCATCATCCATTACCTGGTTTTGGTTTATAAAAACATTACATTAAAGAAATGAGGGCTGGTCATGTGTTTGAACAAAAAAAAGTGGCTGGGGATGTCAAAGAGAACTCAAGAACCAAAATTTGGTCAAAAAGCAAATAACCTTTTTTTGAAAACAAATTATTAACGATAAAGTATTCTATTATTCTATTATTCTATTTTATTATTACTCTATTGAAATGGTATGGTGTTTCCACAAGCACAAACACACTTATTGCCCAGATAAATGGTTTTAAATGATTTTCTTTGGTACATGGTACATACAATCATATGCAAAATTGTGGGCACCCCTGGTCAAATTAAGTAAAAATAAGGTACACACATATGCACATTCTAATACAAAATTAGTGTTTCTTTACTGAATTTAACATTAGAAAACAAATTGTTGCTTGTCTAAAACATATAGCACATTATATAATTGTTACTAATAAATAGATAAATAATTAAAATATATCAAATAGATAAATAATAAGAATGAATCATTTCGACATTAACTTCCATTAAAAGTTAAGGACGATTTTCCTTCTCCTATAAAATGACCATTTTGGAGATGCAAGGTTTTGTTCCGACGCCGATTTGTTATGACTAAAAGATGCAGAAAACATGCCATATTTAACTTTGTTCCATGTAGATGTGCTCATTTCTTTTCACTTAGGAAAATTTACTGGGATTATTTCAATTTTGGCATACAATTGAGTTACCATTTTTTATCATTATTGTTATTATTGCTAAAGTGATTTGGATTAAAAGCTGGTCTTTTTGGGGTTTTTTGTTTTTTTGTTTTGTTTTTTGTTTTGTTTTTTTTTTTTTAGTTTTATTATATGTCAGTAATTTAGGCTCAGGCCAGACTTGTTGCTGGAAAATTGGAGCGAAAATGCTGTCATTCTCCTGTTTTGTGGCACATACAAATGTTATTGTCCCTTTAGTGAATTGAAGTGCACAACATACAGGCTCATATTAAATCCCTGCCTCACAAAGGCAATACAACACAGAAAATGCACAAAGCAGATTCGAGTTTAAAGGGAAAGCTGATAACTCGGGCTTCCTGCCCCCCCCATTGCATGCTCATTGTGTGTTTACTCAGTAATATAAAGCTGCGTTGTCTGTTGTTGTTGAACCTGCTATATGAGAAGATTTGTCACATTAGTTAAACAGGCTTCAGTAAAAGCTTATAATTAGCTCTGTCCAGTTCTGTCCCTTTCTCTTTTTGCATGCAATCCTTTGCCATGGTGTAAGCTTGTAAGCAACAGTGTATCTTCAGATATTTGATACCTCACAATAGCTCTCTCTAGGCCTTTATGAATTAAGCTTTTTAATGTATACGTCATGTACAAGAGACAAGCATGCAGACAAAAGCAATTGGGAGTAATTGTGGCAGGTCAGTTTGTGTGTATGTGTGTGAGCGCGCGTTTTTTTTTTTTTTTTTTTAATGAGATCGAGGTTTTATGAAGCTGCTCACCTGCTGTCTGTAATGAACCCTAAGGGACTCGCTACTGCACACACACACGCAAAGATAAAATCACCTGCACCTAGCACCTGCAGTAGTTATTTGTTCTGTGCCGGTTCTGTAAAAGATTGCGCTGTCACGCATATGTGACAACAATTTCATGCTTTCTTGATGTGAATCCCTGGACTGTGAAACGGGTGAAGTCTCATGTATTCTTTATCTGTCTTGTTCAGTTGTGGGCCTTGAGCAAATGACATAATAAATCTGTTTGTGATCTATGACAGGCTACAAAGCACAATTGCAATTAACCTGCCTCCCTCTGTGCCACTATGAAGAAGAATAGAAATAAGCCAGCCATCGTTGAGTCTGTTTCTCTGCTGCTTTGGTCGATGGGGTCATTTTCTCTGCTCTCAGGTAGAAAGATGGCAGATATTAAAAGGAGTCTGTGTAGCGTGTGGTGGGCAACAGCTGTCGTAGACTGCGTATGTTTGTGTGTATGTGTACATTCTGGCCACCCTGCTGCTTCATTTTTCTGACATTGTGTATGAATAAACAAAGCAGCATGATGCTCTCCACCTGGAGTCTGGCCAAGCTTTGCGGCAACACTTATACACACACAAGCACATGCTCTCGCGCTTTCTGATCGTGGGCCCCTTAGTGCATATGTAAGATGACAATGAGTTCAGACAAACAGTCTAGAGAGTGAAGAGAGGGGATATGCTGTCTGTGATTTGGGCTCTTTTGTGTTCGCTGTGGATGAAAAGAAGAGAGAAGAGGGGGAATGGTGATGTCATTATTGTGTCTTATGTCAGGTGCTACACAACCACACTGAACGCCGCACCCCACGCCCCCCCCCCCCCAATTTGTGTGTGTGTGTACACATACACTAAAACAAGTTGTTGTTTTGTTTTGTTTTTTTAGTGCTAACAGAAACCAAAACTGCAATCATATTTAGCATCATTACAGCCTCAGCCGTCTTAAAAGTTCATTCTGTTTTCTTCTGTGCACAATCCTGGTAATCCCAAACAGATTCAGTGATGTTGAGGCCTATGGTCAGTCAATCATTCTGAGAACATCTGCAGCTTCTTAGTTTGATTTGCTATTTTTTCTTCTTTTTTTTCAGTAATGGCTTCTTGACAGCTACACATCCTTTCAGACTAGTAGCGTTGAGATGTCTTCTTAGTGGATTGGTGAAAAGACCTGTGGACTTTTTTTCAGATCTGAAAGTAGTAGATTTAAATTTTCATCTGTGTCTCAAAGATAAAACTGTTTATATGTTGGTGACAGTTTTTGTGGTCTACCAGGCCTTGTGTTAATGTTATAAATGATCTTTTCTAACTTTTAGCTCCATTTTTGAAAAATCCTTTTTTTTTTTTTTTTACTTTTTCCCTTTGATTTGAATGATGTAGTCTCGTCTGTCTGTCTGCCTGTGTGTGTGTGTGTGTGTATGTGTGTATGTGTGTATGTGTGTATGTGTGTATGTGTGTGTGTGTGTGTGTGTGTGTGTGTGTGTGTGTGTGTGTATGTGTGTGTGTGTGTGTGCATGCATATACCCTCCCGTTTTCTAGCAAAGCCATAACATTTTCATTCTGAAAGTACACGAAAACAAATGTGCACACACACTCGGAGGGCAGGGTTTTGGTCTAGTGAGGGACGCTGCTCATCCCCCAAAGAGGCCCTTCCATGTGGCTTCTTACCTGAGGGAACGGTCGCGGCACGCGCACACACAAAGCCTTCAGCTGCTAATGAGCTACTGTTGTACACTTTGATGAAATATAATTGCATTACGGTGGGTAAATAAATGTGGCGCGTGTTGTCACAGCATATGCTACCCGGTGTCACAACAGGAACAACAAGCTGGAGGTGAAAACCCCAGAGGAACAGCAGGTCCTGCTCTGAGCCACTGGAGACCCTGCTCAGCTCCCCCTCCCTCTCTCTTCCTCTCCTCATTTAGTGCTTTGACTCTTTTCCATTCAGACCCCTTGAACTATTTCATTGTATGCTCTCCAATTTAAGCAATTGAAGTAAAAGTCTTGTCAACTTCAGAATCTGAAATCTGGCTGTAAACTCTGATGTCCTTAAATTGATTTAACTTAAGCTCATGAAGCTGGTCGCTTTGTAATTGTAAGTGGACTGATTTTGCATTATTACAATGAAATGTACAGTGTAGTTGTGCCTTTTAAACAGTTGATGTATATTAATCAAAGTTACATAAAATACTGTATGTATTATTGTTAATGTATTGGCATGTACTGGTCCCAGTATTTAGTTAAATTAGTTTATATAACCTACAATGTAAATAAGGTCCTAATTTGTACTGTAAACATCATGACCAATCACAGTTTCCAAAAAGTGTTTTAATTACAATGCTAGTATTATTCCAGTTAGATCACTTGTAATTTGCGAGCATTATGCAGCACTTTTACATAGCTTAAATTTGCTGTCCTAATTTTTCTGTCCAGGCTATTCGTCTTTCATTGGAGCAGGCCTTGCCCCCAGAGCCAAATGAGGAAGAAGGAGAGCCAGTCAGTAAGCTACGTATTCGGACCCCCAGCGGAGAGTTCCTGGAGAGGCGTTTCCTGGGCAGCTGCAAGCTGCAGGTTCTCTTCGACTTTGTGGCTTCCAAAGGCTATCCATCAGATGAATTTAAACTGCTTACCACCTTCCCCCGCAGAAATGTAAGTCTAGACCCACGCATATTCTTTACCACCATTTCAAAGACCTCGGTCTGGTCAATCATGAATGAACACAACCCTCGTTCGCTCTCGGCTCTTAACTAATTCATATATAATCATCCGTCATTCTTCATGCTGGACTCAAGTCGATATTAGAACAGATCCTTGCTGAGACTCAATATCTCTTAATTCCTGTCCATCTGTGGTGCAGTAATTACAGTACTGAGACAGGATTGCTCTCTCTTTGTGCATGCCTGTGTGTGGTGAGTGAGTGTTACAGCTCAGCAGGAAAAATAGAGTGTATAATTGGATAGTTAATCCCACCGTGTGGCTGGAGTTTGTTGCTCATCTTTAATCCCTTAGTGCTTGCATACGCGTGTGCCTCTACTGTAGGACCCTACAGATACTAACACACCTGTGCATTAATTAAAATCCGTGCATCACTAATTAGTATTTTTTATGTGTTTTTTTAACTTCTATCCACAAGTGCATGTGTAATTTGCAGAATATTAATTAGGCTCCTTGGATGCAGGAAAGCGCACTGGCTACTTAGGATACAGTCAGCACATTTTTCCTCTGTGTGTGTGTGTGTGTGTGTGTGTGTGTGTGTGTGTGTGTGTTTTCTGGCTTGCAGTCATTAGAGAGCTGGGTGCACTCGCTCTGTGGCAGGTAGATAACAAGCACTGCTCTTAACGACCTGGCTAATTAACAGCATGGAAACAGAAATGGGCTTTCCATTAATCAAGAGAAGTGTGCAGGCCTGCCCAGACAGCATGCCATCCCTACCCACAGGGACTGGGAGGAAGTGCCTGTAAAAACACACACAAACTCGCACCCATAAAAAAAAAAAAAAAAAACCCAGTAACTAATCAAGCAATCACATTAGTATTAAAAACACCATAATGTTATCATGACTAGAGATGTAAATAAGTAAGCATTATCTGACAGTTGTTTGATCAATGCTACAGTTTAATTTAATTTCCAATTAACAAATTTCCTATTTGAATAGATTGGTTTATTATTCAAATTCAGGAACATTTTTGAATTGTGCACACGGAGGAGCAATAGGTAAAGGGTTCTGCTGAATAGGTCTAATGAAAAATGAAGAGTGCAGCAAAAAATAGTGGTGTTCGTGGCAACTGCAGTGGTGCACCACAACAAAAGCCAACATTCACAAACTATAAGACTGATAACTATTTAGTTTGTGCATTCTCAGGAAAAAGTGTGATGGATGCGCAGCAAGTACATTGAGCTAAAGCTAGCTCAGCCTGTTTAAGCTGACTGCAATCATTTTCCACAGTCATTAGATTTCACAATTACGCTGCCACAAACAAAATGTGAGCATTCAGATAATAAAAGAAATGCATTCATTGACATAATGGGGCTTATGTGGGGAAAAAAATCTGACTTGGTACTTAGACATGCTTAGAGCGCAGCGCTCATGTTTCTTTGTGTTGTAATTAATTCTAAAGTTTATCATACAGAATGAGTTTTTTTTACTTATGCAAACAGTGAACAAGGAAAGACAATTAAATCCTTATGAACAGTTATTTAATTAATCATCAGCTAAAATTTCATGATCGTGACAGCCCAAATCCCACTAAATGTCTGAGTTATTTCTGGGACAACACGCAGTTTGCAACAGTCGTTCCAACTGCATGTAGCTGAAAGTATAGCAAGAACAGAAATATTACGAGTTTAAAACTCTAAACAAGGTGCAGAGCTTTAAAGGAAAAATGAATGTGGTATCCTAATGACTGCTTGAAAAACCACAGTTTATAACTTTATTAGCACAAGTAAGTTGTGTAGGCTATAAATAGAATCCTCTGACTAAAGTTTCTCACACACAGTTTCAGGTTTCTATTGATCGATTTCTAACACTGGCACAAAAGCATTCGATCATCCCAGTAGTAAATTTATTTTTATTTTTTTATTCCCACATTTGTCACTTTACGATATAGTTAGCATTATACACTCATGGGGTGTATAAATAAGGTGGATATTCCAGTCATTTCATGTCAACTTTTTAGTCATGAATTTGACATTGTATACTTATGAGTGCCTCAGTTTAAACGATACTGGATTCTTATGTATAGTGTTTTTTTACGTTTTTTTTTTTTCCCAGTAGTTTTAGGCTGTTTACTTTGTATACATGTAGATTTCTGGCCCCTCTGGTCAATACTACAGTCGACAGCCCATGCAAGGAACACTTTTTTTCATATCTCTGTGCATTAGTACAGAATTCAGTTGATGTGTGTGCACATAAGTGTGCATACGAGTTTTACAGTGGCTTCGTTCAGGTTTCAAGAACTCTTCATTTTTTTATATCGCTTTCTTGATTTTTAGGCTTATCTATTCATTATTTATTGTTAACAGATAGATTATTGCCAATATTTGCATATGTGAATTAGGGATTGGCTGTATGATGATATTTCATAATTTTGTGAGAAAATCTTGTGATTGTCATACTGTGATGAATTATGTTACAATACCCTTTTCAAAGTATATCATGCATAATAAGGACTTAAAATGCCCATGTCATGGAACAACTGAGTTTGATGTCGTATGTCAACAATGTTAAAATTTTAGAATCTGTTCACTACCCAGTTCATACAGTCCATATGTGGAAACTGAACTGCAACACATTTTGAATTCATTGTTTCTGATGTCACCAAAAACAACACTACATTTACATTGACATTAACCCTATTTATCCTACAGCGGTTTAGAATTCATGAAGATATAAGCAGTGTTTTAGCTTGGACTGATTTGTGAATAAGTCACAATACAAGGCGACCAGTTAGAACACAGACCATTTATAGCTGTCTGAAAGGCACAGTAACCAGAACAGCCAATTTAATTCTAAGTGATAATAAGAGGTTGAAAAACGATCATGTAAAAATAAGCTCATAATATGATTGTTTTTGCTAGTATTATAAACTTATGTGAACAATAATATACACATACATTTCCATATTAAAATAAATTTGGAAAAAACATCGCATACAGTTCATTCAGAGCTCAGAAACTTTTGTTTTGGAACAGAGGAGAGTTATCTATGTGGTAAAGTGTATCCAGTGCTGGAGTGAGTTTGAGGAGTTGAGTGCAGAAAGACTGGCAGTGTTTCTGAGTGTGAACACAGTGCCCAAGTTTAATCCTTTCTCTCTCTCCCTCTCTCTTGCTCTCCTTCCTCTAATTAAAATTATCTCTTCCACAGACTTTCTCCATCCCTCCCTCGGGATTAGAGCATGCAGCACTATTGCATTTGTAATTCTGCACAAATGTTTAAACTTCATCTTGTCCTCCCTTTCATTCTCTCTTTCGCCCCCCCCCTTTTCTCCTCCTCACACCCGAAAGCAAGCTAATTGCCAGCAATAAGAGTGATTAAACAGAGCAGGCGTAGGAGAGGGAGTGAGAGAGAAGAGTGTTTTGAATGCTGTTGTTTCTCTCACTGTCCGTGCCGCAGCAAGGCTAGTGCTTTGTCAGGTCCTGTTTGCTCTCTCCTTCTCTTCGTGCACCTGCACTCGTTGGGATAGAGCTGGAGGAGGGATTAGCACTAGCTTCTGCTTTCTCCATCTATTCATATGCTCTTTAATGCAATGCCAGAGTTCCATAGGCCATCATTCCTCATTCTGACCGTCTTTTAATGCCACATGGTTATCTGGATGTTGAGAGTCCGTATACACTGCAGTTCAAAAGTTTGAAATTGCTTTTCAAATGAATAGATTGTTTTATAGATGGTAATTAATGTAGATTTAGATATTGTAAATTCAACACCAAAAGTGTTTCTAGACAAGTATGTTAAGAACAAGTTAATAAATGATAAAAAATATACTACAATTATGCATTTATAATTCTTTTGTTATAAAAATCTAAGTATATGAAGTAACATTATAGTGCTGTACAGACAAAATTTTATGTAGTTTGTTCTACTATACCGTGCAGTATTTGACATGGATCATGTTTTTAAAAAAAATTCAAAGTACAAAAAGTACAAAAAAAACAAGATATGAATTTAAGTAAAAGCTCAATTAAAGAGATGTATTCAGATGCTTCCTAAAACTGTGTATTGAGCTTGACTGCCTATTAATTTTGTCTTTATTTTACATAACATATTTGCAGAAATATTTGTAAAATGCTTTTGTGATTTTTCTGATTATTATTATTATTTGTTACTTCATTCTTGAAGTAATAATGCTATACCATTTTCTCAGTCATTTTAGAATCACCTACCACAACGTTCACATGAAAATATCTAAAATCGCTTTGGTTTGAGGGCTTCCTTTTATTAGCTTCATACTGGTTATTATGACTTCTTATGACATTGTACTTTATATTGCTAGTTAATACCAGTGATTACTGCTAGTTTTTACTTTTCTTCTAATTATTCAAAGCCTGTACATTTGCACAGGACTGGCATATTAAATCTGTAATCAGACTGGTTTCCAGCTTTTCAATAATAATTTAATAATAAGAAGAGGAATTAATACTAGAATAAAAAAGGCAGTGTCTACAAGTTTTGATTTGACTACAATTTCTGTGTAAGAGAATTTTTTTTCTTCTTTTTGTCCCTTCTCATAATTTTAAAGTATGGTTAAGGTTTATGTCTCCGGTGTTGGCCTGAGCTTGTGTTTCTGTGTTTGGCTTGGATGCTGGCCTGTAGTGTGCAGAGCCCCTCTCTCATCCTTGCTAAAGGCTAGCCAGGAGGCAGGGCCGTGGGCTCTGCCAGGGATTGACACCCTTCTCTCTTCCTGTGACCCCCACTCCAGCCATGCTTCAGCTCAGCTAACGCTAACGCCCTGCACCCCTCCTGCAGGCTGATAATGATCTCCCACTGCTTTCCTAATTGGCTAAATAAACACTCCACAAACCTGGTGCTAACTCAGACCTGGCTATTGGGTTTTAATTAATGGTGAAGGGCCCTAAATGGCTTCATTACAAACGCGTTGTTTCAGCTGCACATTTTGCCCTGTTTGGAAACCACTATATTGCCTGTCCACTATTTATTTTCCTCTGACTCCTTTGTGGCATATGGGCCAGCCCTTTGATTCCCACTAATGAACTGCAATATTTATCAGACTGGCTTTTGAAGTGGTGATGCGTAGCTCAACAAAGCCAGGATTGCATCAGTGAGGACTCGGCTTCTGAGTTCATTGTTAATTTAGTTTAAATGTTTTGATTGCGTGCTTCAGGATCTGTGCCATTCTAATCTAGTTTGTTTTCTGCTGCAGTACGCCTTTGCAAGGTTTGCTCTGCAGGCTCGTCTTCATAGCACCCACCTGCTTTATTATGAAAGCTCAGTATTGTGATTTTAATTAGTTTGTACCATTGTATTGATCATGCTAATCCTTAAACATACTTTTACTGAAATTAATTTTGCGACTTTGGCAGCTGCAGATAATATCAGTAAATCCTGGTTCTGCAGCATGTACAACTACGTCACATAGGAAAACAAAGGTGTTTTGTTAAACGTGTCCATAAAGAGACTTGCAGAAGCAATTACTCTCCCTCTTTTATTCGTGGATGCTTTCTTTAATACTGGTGTGTTTTTGATTCTAGATACAGCCTTCATTAAACATTTTTGTTCACTGCCTACATAGTGAAATTAGCAGCACTGAATTAGCTCCTACAGAGCTGAACCTAATTAAACTCTGTCAATGTAAATTGAACTCTGTAGGAGTCAGTTTTAGCACTGAGCGATTTCGCTGTGCACTTTAGCATGGTCTCACATTGATAGCATGCCCTGGCACAAGTCAAATACATACTGTCTGCATGTTAGTCTGCCTGCTGTATCTATTTTATCTCTCTGTTCATCTCTCTTGCTCTTTCTGGTCACTAGGGCAGCCGTCTGCCTTGTTTTTGTTGGACTGTGTGGGGCCGTTCACGATGAGTTTGTTAAAGGTTTAAAGGGATTACCTGCCATCAGCATCATCAGGGGCTAAAGAAAACAGCCAGCAGCCATGCAACACTCTACTAACTCTCGCAGCCACTTCTTCCCTTTTAATAACCCTTCATGGGATTACGGAGAGATGAAGTACTCCGTCCTGAAATGAGCTTCCTTTGTTTGTTTGCATTGTGTGTGTGTATGTGTGTGTATATATGTGTGTGTGTGTGTGTGTGTTCGCTGCTGTGATCAGTGTTGCACCGATTAGTCTAATATAATTGGTTAAGGGCAAGCAGAAGGTTCTGGAGAAACAAACAAGTAATGCAGAGAGGAGAGAGTGCAGGAGGGGGGAAGAGAGCGAGAAGGACAAGTTGAGGGGAGGAAAAACAACAGCTTTGTTTGTTGACAGATGCTTCTGCTCTTATGGTCTGTTAATTGGATAACAATGTAAACAATCACCCATGGCATCTGTCTCCTGCCATAGAGTGCCACCTTGTTTCTCTCCTTTTTTTTCTTCTCTTATTAAAGAGAACAGTCATCAAAACGCAGCCACACATGCTTCACCCTGCACCCTCATTTGCTTCTACCTGATGCTGGGGTGTTATAGCAGCACGTTCAAGTTCATTTACATAGGCAGCATTTGTGAAGTGGTGTGCTGGAGGAGGGAAGGAAAGTAGAGTTTTTTTTGCAGCACCGTCTTGCCACTCTCTTCATCTCTGTCATATTTGTTCTTTCCTCTCTCTCGCTCCCATTATTTCCCTCCCCATTGCAAACCTTGTGCTAGTGTCGCCTCACCCTACTCCTGCTGTTGAGTGCCACCTCCTCCCGGTGTCATGCCGCACCCCCAGGTCACCTTGAGGAACAAAGGGCAGCACTCACACGCTCAGATGAGTTTAGGGGCAACAGAGCAAATGTGCTGTTATTGGTGTGCCATCACTCCCGTCCCCAGAGAAGCTCGACCTACTCTGATCTCACTGACATCCGTCAGTTCAACAGCAGTTCCACCCAAGGGCATGCACTAAACAGCCCTGTTCTAATAAGACACCCTGATGTGAATGTGAATTCCGCATTTTAGTGCAATTCTGAAAACAATCAAAGGGATAATTAGTCAACGTCTGTGGTGTTGATGTAATTTTGATGTAGAAAACTGCCACTTAATGCAGGTTTAAGCAATGAACATCTGTTGGCAAGACAAATCTGCTGCACACACTTGATCTACACTGCACTGTTAGTTTATTAAATACACATACTTTGTACCTACACTCATAGCTACCATAGAGGTGCATTTTTGAGGTATAAAATTACTGACCTTTTTGAACTTGGTGAGCTTTGCTTGGGTATTTAAACACTATGCACATTAATTGGCACTTAGACATACTTTTCATGTACAATTAGAAAGAAGTGGGTATTTTTGGTTGTCAGACTATTCTCAACAAACTTGGGGGGGGGGGGAAACAAGGATGTGCGATGATATTGGCATCACATCTGAATTGGCATTTATTTGCTTTGAAAAAATATGTGTACTGGGCAGATGCTTAGAGTTGGCTTATTTCAAAAGAATATTTGAGGACATGCAGTTTGGAATAGCAGAATGTTTAGGTGGTGCAGGCTATTTTGTTAAAATGTCTGCGTTCTATTACTTTTACCCAATTTAAAACCCTACAGAAACATACAAAATGTCTCTGTAATGCTAATCCAGATAAATATACCTCTAATTTCTCCATTTTGTAGATATATTGATAGCAACACTGGCATATATGTACATGAAAGATATTATACACTGGCACCTTACTCCAAATTCCCACATTGTTGCATCCCTAAGAAAAAAGCACCACACAAACTGACATGCCATAACCATGAGATCCATGCCATAGCATTGCTCTTATGGAAGTTATCCATTATCCAATCATTATCGATGGGGTAGAGGGTGCCTTACAAATTATGCAGAAATGGATGAGCTACTGAGATACTCCACTTATCAAGAGTGTCCCGGTTTTATCTGTGGAAGAGCCAGTGTGAGTGCAGGCACTTTTGATGTGACCTGTTTACTTAGTTGGTCTCAGTCTTCAAACAGTTGATCATGTGTGCTTGTACTTTGTTGGAATTAAGCCTTTGCAGATAAGATTGGCCTATATGGCAAGTGTACCTGAAAAAATGACCAGTGAGTAAATGTGCAACATAGGTATAACCTCCTTTTAATTAAAAAAAAACAAAAAAACAAACAAACTGCAAGTTTAGTGTATCTCAATAATACAGTAGATTAATAAGGTCAGGAGATCTCTGAATTTGCTTTCATGTTATATGAACCTTGATGACTGAAGTGTGAAAGTGAAAGTACAGTTAAGAGTCAGGCTTCATTCGCTGCTGCTATTGCTGTGCTGCCTGGCATTGTAAAGTCTGGTAGGTTAATTGCTGGTGGAGGGTAAGAGTAGGAGGTCTGGAGAGCTTGAAATAGAGGCCTTAATGAGGCTGCTGTTAATGCCCTGTGCTGAGATCACTGTGACTGCATGGTATGGGACACACAGGTGTGAACACAGGGCCTATGTAACAGGAGAACTACCTGCTATTAGCTCACTGCAGTCAGCTCTCACTCAAACACTCATTAACGCTTTCTCTTTCTGTCTAAGGCTACACTTAGACAATATTTGTGAGCATGTACAAAATTTTTATCCTGTTGTGGCTAGGTTATGGATCACAAAATAATTTAACCACTTTAAATCAGTTTTCTTTTAGCACTCTTTTTCCTCTGTGGTCAGGAAAGGCCATCAGACACATCTTGTTTTGTAGATTAGCAGTGGCTAATGTGTTCTAGGTCTGCCACATAGCCCCTGTGGTGTCGCCATTGTATTTGCTTTGGATTGGTGCATGTGTAATAACAAACAGATTCAATCTCTGAGGGAAACAGGACACTGCGTTTACGGTGACGTGATCATATTACTGCGCCCCTGCTTCATGATGTCAGAGACACAGACCCCACACAGCGCACACTCCAGAAGAAATGGCCAAGTCTAGCCCACACACAGCAAGCAATCAACTATACATGCACTTAACAAAGAGAATGTAATAGTATAAGAATGTGACCACAACATGATTAGTGAATACTCCCTTTATTTGTATACATTTACTTGTTTACACGTGACATTTTAATGCACCTGTGTCTTGCAGCGTCTATAGCGGCTCAAAACTGTCTTTAATACAAACCTCAGATTCAGAAAAGTTGGGACCAGTATGTTCAAAAACAGAAAGCAGTTTTAGTACATTCTGTTTGACCTACATTAAATTGAAAACGGTACAAAACACATTCAATGTTTAATCCTATGAACATTAATCATTTTTTTTGTTCATTTTTGGTCAATACACACCAATTCCAAATTCAATGTAAACAACACATTCCAAAGAAAGTTATGAAAGGAGCATGTGTACTACTGTGCTACATCACCTTTCGTTTTAATAACGCACAATAATCATTGAGTGATCCAGTTAGGAAAGTGGAATTTTTTGGTGTTCTCATGTCATGCAAGTTGTTATATTTTGCACTTCAAAATGCGCCACATGTTTTCAGGAGAATCGAGATTGTGGTAGGGCCAGTCTAGCATCCACATTACCAAATTATCAAGAGATTATAAAGAGATGCTGTTGTGACTTGCATGTGACTTGAAGTTGTCATCCACAGTGTCACTGAAAAAGACATCTTCTAGAAGTCAGCATATATTGCTTCAATATGTGTATTAATACAAGAGTTAGTTCTGGCTACACAAGCTGATTGGTTCAGAAGCGTTCTAACCATGCTGATGTTTCACCATAAATAACAGCACGGTTAGAATGCTGTCATTACCACTGAGCAAGCTTTTCAGTTGGCAGCTGTGACAGAAGAATACTTAAACAACCTGGAATTAGTCACATGAACCAATTACCATTCGCCAAACAATATGGCCTGTAAGATGCTTTACAGACTGGCTGGAATAAAACAACATTAAATTTGATCTAGCAAAAATTGATGAAACTGAGCTAAACTTGATATTGCAAAAGTTTTATGGCTTAGTCCGTAATTCGAAAAGCAAGGCTAACAGCATACTGTGCAGCAAGTGAGTGGACTTAATTACTCTGACATAGCAACATGCTGCTTGTTAAGGACCTATAATTTTGCAGAAGGAATTGCTAACATTTAAACATATTTAAGGCCATATTCATGGTCCAGGTAATGTATTTCTTATTTTGCTTATTTACCTGTTGTATAAAAGCAATATAACACTCAAGGTTGAACATTTGAAGGGATGTTATTTCACAATAACACACTCCCTCTTTGGGTTAATGCTTTCTTTTTAAATTCATGCTGGCTGCTCTTTTTTTCTTTGGCCCAGATAACACATCCATTATTTCCATAAATAATTTTGAAAGATTGACTCATAAGGCCACAATAAATGTTTCCACTCTACATCAGTCTATTTGAACTTGATCCCAGAAAAGTCTGTAGTGTTTCTGGACATTACTGACTTATGGCTTCTCCTGTGCATAGTACAATCTTCCATTTGTGGAGGCAATGACATTTATTTGTTTTTTGACATTTGGTTTCTCAAAGTATTCCTGAGCCCATGTGGTCATTTCTTTGTTCACAAAAACATGCAGGTTATTTAAAGTAGCTCCCTCTGAGGTCACAGACCTTTTAGTTGTGTTTTTTGGCCCTGCACTTTATGCACACATTTTTCTGGATTTCCTGAATCTGTTGAATTATTTTCTGCAGTTTAGTTGAAATACCTAAAATTCTTGCAGTCACTCATTGAGGAACATATTTGTGGACAAGTTTTTGGCAGAGTGGCGAGCCTCAACACATACTTGTTCATTCCTGGATGCTTCATACCTAAGCATCATTACATCAATTGTCTCAACATTTTTCAGAAGTATTAAAATGTGCCCGTCTCAACTTTTATATGTTGTAGGCATCAATTTCTACCATCCATCCATCAATCCATCCATCCATCTATACATCACTGCCTTCTGTTTTAATTAGCATTTCGCCTACTGTCCCATGTACTTTTTTGGAATTAAGTTTTGTACAATAAAGTGATGTTGTTGTAGTTCTAGTTCGAACACCTTGTGTAATCTGTCTCTTTCTTCACAGATAACACAGCTTGACCCGGCATGGACACTGTTGGAAGCCAAGCTCTTCCCTCAGGAGACTCTGTTCCTGGAGGCCAAAGAGTAGAACTGACTCTGCACTTGGACAAATCACAAACAGTGACGATCTTTAGCATGGTGTCCACAGCGAACAGACACACAAACACACACTCACACACACACGACGTACATGATTACTGAGTGTACGTTATATGCACACTGAAGCTTTCACAAGCACAGAGATACAGAAACACACACAACTGCAGTGTCATGTTTTTTTTTCTCCACCCACTGGTAAGATAATGGAAAAAAGAAAAAAAAAGCAGTGAGGAGACCTATAGCGACATCACAGATGAGATGTTCCACTTTGGCTGCTTTTTAGACCTGATTTTGTGTTGACATGGAAAAAAAGCATAAAAATGACCAAAAAAAGAACAAAAAGATGAAAAATGAAAAGCAAAAAGACTTTTCCTGGAGAACGCTGGACTATCTCCACTCTCTCGCTCCATTGGATCCCTTGCTCTTTGGCCACGTCCCTATGGAGTGCCAGCTGCCCTCTTATTCAACCCCCTCTCCTCCATACAGGTGATCAGACCTGGTTTTAATCTCAACTGCTCGATAAACAACAGGTCCTTTCTGGTCAGGTTTTTCTTTTTTTTGCCACCCCTTTTGTCCCTTTTTAAGTTTGATGCTGTATTAGTTTTAGTTTGATACATTATATAAAATATATATGAACCTGTGTCTTGTTTCATGATGCTTTTTTTAATGGCATTGTGGGATTTGGTAACCGCAGCACCCTGCAGAAAAAAAACAGTCGCTATTAAGTTTGAATTTGGAAATATCCACTGCCCTCACACCCCTGTAAAGGAGTCTTCCCTCATAACATTTTTCACCCCCAAAATCTTCATGATGTACTCTAGTGCCAGCTGCAGCTGAACTTGTGCAAAGTTTTTGTGATTCCTGCGTTATTGTGCCTTAACGTACACTCACTCATGCAACCTGATTACAGTTGCACAAGGATGCTCCTTTGTTTATAAAGCGTATTTTGAAAAGATATATGATATGCTCTTTCAGATGCTAGCTCACTTGTTCAAGTGATCTGGAAAGTGAGCTTATAAATTATGGATGGCTCACAGTGCTGCAGTGTCAAGCAGATGAAGGGTTCTCATATAAAACAAACAAAATTGAGGCTTTTTATTTATTCCACGTAATTTCAGTGAATTATTATTTGATCTTTTCTTTGGAATAATTGACATTGTCTTGTGTATACACACTGACTGGCCACTGTCCATTTTATTAGCTCAACTTACCATACAGGTGCACTTTGTAGTTCTACAGTTACAGACTGTGATCCGTCTGTTTCTCTGTGCACATTTTAGCCCTGTTCCTCAATGATCAGGATCCAAAAGGACCATCACAGAGCAGGTATTATTGGGGGGAGGGGTCTTTTGGTGGCATGTTAGTTTGTGTTGTGCTGGTGCGAGTGGGTCAGCAGTGCTGCTGGAGTTTTTCAACACTCTCCATTCACTGTCCACTCTATTAGATACTCCTACCTTGTTGGTCCACCTTGTAGATGTAAAATCAGAGATGATAGCTCATCTGTTGCAGCACCGTTTGTGTTGGTCATCCTCTAGTCCTTCAACAGGGGTCCCAGGATACTGGCCAAAGGATGCTGCCCATACAGAGATGCTGTTGGCTGGATATTTTTGGTTAGTCTCAGTCCAGCAGTGACACAGAGGTGTTTGAAAACTGATCGACTCGTACCAGCACAGCACACGCTACCACACCACCACGTCAGTATCACTGCAGTCTGTAACTGTAGAAGTACAAAGTGCATCTGTATGGTAAGTAGTGCTGACATGAAGGACTGAGTGTAGAAACAAGGAGTATATATATTTTTATTTTTTTGCAATAATACTGAAGGGATTACACATATATGCCCATATAAAAGTCACACAAATGGTTGGAGGAAATTGATTCATTGTCTTGTTTTTCAGCTGTGTTTTCCAGTCATCATCTCAATATTATCTGCCACAAAGGCTAATTTTTTCTGTTCAGCTCTGAGATTAAAAGATTACTGCACCATCTGCAGCACCGTTCATCACACCACAAAATGGGAAAACTTTGAGAGAGAAATGAAGCGAGTCCTCAGTCTGTCTCACTGACCTTTTTTGGAGCTTAGAGAGGTTGTGGGGTGGGGGATGTTTTTGGGTACTCTGTTGTAAAATAGGATGACCTCATATCCTTCATTCTTTAACTATTACCATCTCCTAAAGAGTAAATTACCTGCAAAGATAACAGTAGGTCCTTCATTCAGTTAGGTCCAGAAAGAAGGCGCACTTGACAAAGAAGGACAAAAAAGCTGTTTATCACCATAAATGGACAAATGCTTTTATTGCCATATGTTCATTGTGAATCAAGCATTCAAAAAAAATTCCTGCTTTTTTTCTTGAAATTAAACTCCCAGTGCCTTTAGGAAAATTTAAGAAACTTTAGTTTATCTCTGACTTTTAATAAAGATTTTTTGTAAGTCAGCTATTCCAAATAGCCTATTGTGTTGTTGTGACTGTGCTTATGGAGGCCTGTGGTAAACAGTATGCAAACTAGATTTTCCTAAATGTGACCAGTAATTTTTTTGGCTTTTGACTGTATGGCAAGAGATTCTCTGGAGCCATAATTCTGATCATTTAATGCATTTTTAATGAAAAAATGTCTTTGCATAATAGTGGGAAAATAATAGTTATGTTCGTCATCTAATTTATGACCATCAACGTCATTTAATTCTTTCCACATGGTGATGAATGTCAAAATTGCTTCCTCTGAATTTAACCAGAACGTGCAATGACAAATGTAATGCAATGCAATGATTAATGTGTACACATCAACACACCACAGCCAAAAGTAAGTAAAATTAAAGGCAGAATTATTGTTGAATAAAATTTTTATTTGATTACTCATTACATAATTTTTTTTCAGTGTACCTGAAGATATTTTATGATATTTACCTTTAAAAATATATACAGGCATCAGTTTTTGTGTTTAAGAATTATACTATTGTTTTTTCCTTCTGTTAGCATTTGTCCTAAATGGTTGAATTCTAACATAATGGCTTATGCAGGGTGCTATACAGCTTTTTTGTTGCTCTTCGTCAAGGGTGCCAATAATGCTGAACACAACTCAACGTCTAGTTTGTTTTTTTCCATTTGCCATTTTCAGATGATCTTCGGGATTTGAATTTAGCCTTCAAAGATATGCAAAGCTTTACTGAGAATGGCAGATGGTTGTGGAGTGGCTCAAATAATTTGTCTGTAGCGCAGTAAAGAGTTTCAAAAGCTTCTTGGAATATCTTTACACTTGAGCTTCTTCGTCCTGTGGGCTGTTTCAATCCTGCACTGTCTTGCGTGTTGCTCTACTGGTTCTCACGCAAAGAGTTTCAACATTTAATGTGCTCACTGAATCGAACTTCCAAAGGAGACATTACGCCTTAAGAAAACATCTCTTCATTTTTCCCCCTCCCTCCTACACTCCCCTGAAAATACCTAGCCTTGCCTCATTCACAGCACTGTTAAAAATCAAGATTACTGTTCTCGTTCTTTCTATTCACAGGTGCGTGAGCCAAACTTGCAGGTACAACTGAAGTTGTTTTTGATATCGAAAATAATCTGAATGCAAAGAGTAGGTCAGGGTTTGAGAGATCACGATGTACTTTAGGATGTTCTGAAAAATAAAGTGAAGTAGTTGTTCTTGGCTTGGAGGTGTGGTTTTAGGGAATCCCTTGAAGGGTTTAGAACATTCACGTTATGTTGGTTTTCATTAGTTGGTTTAGAACCTTTACATGATGTGAAGATTCTTCAGGCCTTTTTCGCACTTATGTTCACAGAAATCCATTGATGGTTTCTTTATGGTTCTTTTATGGTGTTGCTCCAAAAAAAATATCATTAAATAAATAGGAAGTGTTTTCATTCATTCATTTATTTATTTATATAAGAAATATGTCTGGTGTTTGTACCATTCATGCCAAAGTCCAAACAGTCCACATTCAGACATGCATCTGCAAAAACAGCCCCTTCTGAATGTATTGTTTTTTTGTTTTTGTTTTTGTTTTGTTTTTTTGCATCACAAAACCCAGTGCATTTATATATTCAGCCTATAGCATTTATATTGAACTTATTAGGAGCCTGAACTACTTTTTGACTTTGGCACAATACACATCAGCCAATCAGAACACAGATTTACATATATCCCTCTTCTGTATTCTAAGACAAAAAGAGAGGTTGCGAAATGGTAATGTAAAAGTTAAGACAAAAACATGAAGGTGAAAAGTAGCATATGGGCCCTTTAAAGAGTGTGTATATACACTCATCCGTTATTTTATTCAGTTTTTTTCCAGAAAGTTCCAGAAGAGTTTTTCAGAAAGCACCATGTGCTGCTTGTGTTCCCTTCCCATGGTGTAATAACAGAAAGTAAGCTGCAGAACACCTCTTCCATGCTTTAGCTTGGTTAGGCCTGCTGCTGCTTCTCAGAGTGGAAGAAAGGCCATCAGCAGGTAAGCTGCTCTGCTTCTAATGCCAAACTTGCACTGATGCAGAAAGGACCGGTTCCTCCTTCAGCCTGCAGCTCTAATGCTGATTGTACAGCTCCTATGATGTGTGATATTACTGTTTCAATCACTGGGTGTTTGGCTAATGTGCACAGACGTGGGCTTTGTACAGACACAACTAGCACTGATGGGCTGGTCGGAAGTGCTGATAATTGGAGTGATGTTTCTTTCAGCTTGATCCAACTTGTCTTTTCTCTTGAGGTAGAGGAGGGAAGGCAGTTGAGCATTGAGCAAAGAGAAAACAGGCCAGAGATGAATCATTCATCTTAGTGTCAAGTCTTGACCGAGTGTTTTTGAAACCTCCTTTATGCCTCAATACAACATGAATAGATTCACAATGTATTTAAAAATGTATGAAAATACAAAGCTTTTCATGAAGCTGTTACCGTCTCAGATATCAGCCAGTGTAATCATAACCATTTCATGTCATAACTTTGTGATGTAGCAGATGATGTTTGGTTCGTACCACCACTATGAAGTTTCTTTAGACTTGAGCTCTTCACATCAAGCCATTCTGAATGTCCGCTTTTACATTTTAACCATTTAATTATACAGGAAATTGGTGGATTTTCCATTTAAATATTACAAAGCCTGAAATATTAACACCAAAAGGATTCTGCTATTGTTATAAGTCCTGGAATCTTTTGAGTGCTGTAGTTAGGTTCTTAGTGTGCATTGTTAAGGCAAAATATTTTCTTAAGTTATTTAAATTTAAATGTACTGAATAAATTCACACATCTCATGAAGTCATTAATGGAAAAGGTTTATTATGTCAAGTTACATGTTTAAAAAAAGTGTGTGTGTGTGTACTGTTGAAAATCAGTGATATTTTCTTTTTCATTATTTACAGATTATAAACAGCAAGGTTTTAGAATCTTGAGAAATTTTAGAACCATGACAGACAATATTACAATTCAAATATTAAAACAAATTATAGTAACTCATTCAAGCTGAATCAAATTCGTGAAACTGGCTAGGCCTTTTTACTAAGAGGTCCGTCTTATTCGCTTCCACTGAAGCTGGTGTTCAGACACTGTCGGGTGGAATTGCCCTGCTGATCAGAGGATTTTACCATGAACTAACGGAGGTCATGCCAACTCGAGCGCATGTCACTGAAGCCAAAGAGGGACACTCCACCAAATACTAAGCAATTCTGAAATTCACATGAACATTCAAAATTAAACCATTTCCGTGTGTGCGTGTATGCGCTGATTTACGAGAAGTAAAGTAAATGTGATATTCAATTTATTGGTAAAACAAAAATTACCAGTGCGTTAGTTTCACAATGCAGACATCAATCAAATCGACGTGCGCACACTGGAGAACTGAGAAACAGTGAGGTATAAACCAAAACCAGTTACTCCGTCATCTCCACAGCTGTAACTGTGGCAGTTGGTGGAGTGAGCGCAGTTTGTGAGCTGAGGTGTGAACGGTGACCCTTTTTAATCTACTCCTCTGTGTAAGCAGCGGTCAGCAGCAGTCAAACTGTGAGACATCTCCATCAGACGGAACTGAATGGCCCCTTCATGACGGGGTCTCGCACTGCTACACAATGCGCAGAAGCTCCTCCGGCCACATCAGGTGCTCTGTGGAGCTGTGTGGAGCTCTCCCTAACAAAGAGCGGAGCGTTCAGTGCTGTTTAACCAGTCTTTAAGGGTCACGGATGGAGGAGGCCCGCGGAGAGAGAGGCAGAAATCTCCCCTTTGAAGCAACAGCGCGCCTTTTAAACCCGGCCAGTCTGAGAAGCAGAAATCCCAGACTGAACTGAGGAGGGTCACTCTCAGTTTACTTTCTCAGACACGACAGCAGCCCGACAGAGAGAGAGGCACAAAGAACTCCACACTGCGGAGAACAGCTTTATACCGCTCTCTGCTCATTACCGCTCTGCAGCACAGAGCTCGCGCTGTTTCCTCGCTGCACTCCGGGCTTTGTCTTCATCTTTTCCGTAACTCTTCTATCCAGTCGACATTTGTACATTTGTATTTTTCCTCTCTCTGCTGCCCACTTATAAAACGCTCACAGCGTAGTTGAAGCATCAGCATAACTTTGCATGAAAAAGTTGTTTTTTGTGAAAAGTGTGTTCTGGTCATTAACCGCTTAAATAAGTCTGGCATTACAGCTGTTAATGACAGTCTGGCAGCGAATGACAATATATGGTTCAGCACCGAGCTGGGGGTCTACCTGCTTCACAGGCGTCTTCTTTGACCTCTGTGCTTTTTCAGTGCATGATTAAAGCTCCAATAAGAAGCTACAAATGAACGATTTAATGTTTTTGATGCTGACGTCGGTACCTTCCACATACGCAGGCACACAGAAGCCTTTGTTATGTGATCCCTGATCTTCAGAAACTCTACTTTAATTTTAATCCTTTCTAATAATTACATCATCTGAAAGTAAATGACTCAGACACACACAGACCCCAAAATCTGACCATATATAAAATATTTATTTAAACCTGGAAAAAGTTTCAAAATCTTGAGTTTTTTTTTTTTAACAAGGAAGTTCTGAAAAATAATTTAATGAGAACTTTTCTAATCTCATTGACATTTGTGACGATTTCGAGGACATTTTGTTACAGAAAGGTCAGATGGGTTTGGTCTACTAATCAGAGGCTGTCTTATGGAGTTCATGCCAGATTGAGCGCACATTAAAGCAAAAGGGGGACACGCCACCAAGTTCTAAGACATCCCGAAATTCATGTATACATGTTGATTAACATTGAATGTTTTATATATATATATATGCATATATAACTTATAAAAGAGTGCAAAATAGAGTGAAGAAGAGGCCAATAGAAATGTTTCAGAATTACATACAAAACCATCTGGTTATATTAAAAGTGAAAACGTTTTTGCCATCTCTTGTATGAATGTGTGTGTGTGTGTGTGTGTGTATATGTGTATATGTATATATATATATATATATATATATATATATATATAAACGTTGCTGTACAATTTAATTCTGAAGTTTTTCATAATTAAAGAATTTTCATCGTTCATGATTGATATGTCGATAACTTATTTCTTCATGTTCATGCGTGTAACAGGCAGAAGCTCCGAGCGCCACATCCAGCGGGTTAATATCTGTTTTAAACAGTAAATAATACCTGCCGAGGTTTCCTCTCGCTCACTTGCCTCTTTCTCTCAGTTCTCCTCTCGTCTCCTGTCAGTGGGAGAAATTAAAGCTGTGTTATTCGGCTTATGGCGCGGCGGATAAAGCGTTAAATGGGGCTAAAGGGCTGTGAATGGGCGCAGCGGCGTGCGAACTGAAGCAGAGTAATTATTGCTGCAGAATTGTGTTCTTTTGCTTTTTTTCCGGAGCGCAGGAGCAGAGCTGACATTTAGGAGGCCGCGCTTTGTGCTCAACACTTCAAGTTTAAAAAACAAGGGCGATTGAGTCGGCGCAGCTCAAAGCCTCGGCCATTGTGCGGCAACACATTGAGTTTGGATTTGGAACAATGGTGTTTCTCAAATTTCGAGCAGAAAACCCCCCGAACTCCATCTGTGATCTCAATGAGCGCTCTTTCAGCGGCCTCCTGCTTTTCTCCTCCATCCGCTTGCAAAGGGAGGCAGATGTGGAGGACTGGAGCGTTTTAATTGGCCGCTACCTGCAACACACACACACACACACACACACACACACACACACACACACACAGAGGCGAGCGCGCTCGTGCCTCTATTAATTTAGCGTTTTAATGCATTCGATAAAACCGAACACCGTTTAATCTGCAGGTCTGTGAGGGGCGTCGCGGTTTGTTTGGTCTCGGTTCTTCACTGACAGCCCTGAACGTATTTGGGCTTAAATAGTCAAATTATAATTACGTGTTTTCTTGCAATTGCTCGCTATCTCTTATTCCGGGTACTGTTTAGATGAACATTTTAAGGGTACTTAAGAGAGTAGCACACACTCAAAATGACGAGCACAAAGGCTGCGTCCCAAACCACGTACTAATCATATTAAATAGGTCAAAAATGATGCGGCACCAGCAGAAGAAAATATGGGACTGAGTTAGCCAGACTTCCTAGCCAGTTAGTTGATTTCTATTTATTAGAGCTTATTTTGTCCTTCAGATGTTGTTTTCAAATGGACAGCACGTGCACTTACATGTTTTCTGTAGGCTAGGGTAAGCGCAGGTCTGGATGCGCTTTGCATGTTTTACTAAAGCGTGAATGTGTTTAGTGTCTCTGCTGAGCTGTCAGTTGGGTTTTATAACGGAACTAACGAAGCTATGGAGTTGACAAGAACTTGTCCCAGTGCAGTTATTAGAGTTGGGCACCCTAAAGTCTTTTCTTTTACAGTTCAGCGTGGAATCGTCACAATTATGTTTGAAAAATAATAATGATGTAATGATGTTTCTGCAACAGTATGCCAAGTCTGATGACACATATATACCTAAAAGCTTGAGTCTATTTAAGTCGATGTATATATATATATATATATATATATATATATATATATATATATATATATATATATATATATATATGGTTCTTTGCATTTTCATGAATGTGTTGCTACAATGTCAAGTTTGGTAACATTAGAAGAGCCCTTTTTGTTGCTATATAGAACCACTTTCAAAAAATGTTTTATATAGAACCAATAGAACCAAATACAATCCGAAGAACCATTTCAGCGTGCAAATAATCATTCATTCATGAAATGGTGCCATGTAGAACTCAGACCTCTAAACAGAACCAGTGCCTTTTCTAAAGCACATTTTTTCAGGAGTGCAGCTTTTTGAGACAGGACTGATTGGACTAACTATGCGTTTGTTCTTTTAGAGCTTTTTGGTCAACACAGGTTGTCTTTAAATCCACAGTGTACTTCAAATGCACTTCCTAATTGGACTGACAGTGCCGATCAACTCGTATGCGGGCGCTCACAGTAAACCCGCTTTAAAGACGCTCGCGATGTGCGGAGAGCAGTCAGAAAGTGGTACCAAAAAGACGTGGAGCTCTTACATGGATGCCAATTCGAACAGACTGTTTATCAAGTCGCAGCAGCCAAGTGACCTTGAACAAAACGGAGGGGGAGAGCAGAACCCGACAGCTCTCAGAAGTAGGCCCTGAATGTTCTCAGGCTCCATAGTAGCTCTGAGAGTCCCACAGTAGCGGCGCAGTAAGCGCTGCTTTAGCTCAGAGAGCCGTGGCCTGAGGGGGATGCCTGAGCTGAGCTCCGGAGCGCTGCGCGGAGCGGCCGCTTTTCATTGGCGCACAGAGGTTAACAACCTAATGAGGACTTGGTGATGAGCTGAAGCGTGTAAACGCGCCCCCGCTGTCCCCCCTGTATCTGCTACTCTAACCTCAGCGCGCCCCGTGCAGCGGCAGCCCCGGGAGGCAGGCCGGCCAGCAGCGGGGAGAAAAGGCCTCCACAAAAGCTCTCCGGGCCGCCGCAGGAACAGAGACATGCTGTTACATATGTTGGGTCAAGCATCTCTTTTGTGGCGCTTTGAAAAAAGCGTGTAAAACTCACTCATCTGTGCAGTGTCTAAAGCGAGTGAAAGGCCCGTATGGGGTTTTGATGCACATGTCTGATGAACTGTTGAAAGAATGTTGAGTTTCTTAAGTGCTCACAGTCACTTTTAATTGCCCCGGGGGCATTTAATTGGAATTCAGAGACGCCCATTCAATTAAAGATTTTTGAAGTGGTGGGTGTAGGTTGGACTAATTATGTGGACAACATAATAATAATAATAATAATAATAATAATAATAATAATAATAATAAATAATTAATAATAAATAAATAAACAGCGCTCGGTGGATTAGATCGGATGTGCTTGCTTAACTTTGAGTTTTGACCAACCTAAACGCCAAATGCCACTTCGATTAGCCGATTCGATTATTGTAAAAATATTTTAACAGTTTTAACCATTAAGACGTTTTTATGTATGCGGTGGCATAGGTAACGCTCCCTGCCTCATATTGACCGTGTATATATATGTGTGTGTGTGTGTGTGTGTGTGTGTGTATAGATAGATAGACAGATAGATAGAAGCATGCCCTTTTATCTAATTTGTATGAGTTGTAAACCTTGAATACTTTACACAATGTTAAAAGGGAAGCTGCTCTGCACAAATGATGTATAAAACCGATTTTTAAATGTATTTATTTTTTAGTCAGCGATGGCATGTATGTATGTTAATATATAAGAAACTGGCATAAGTGCATTTACAAACACAAAACACATTACAGTACACCGGCTAAAGCAGAACAATGTTTAATAGTGTTTAATCAGTGTAGTTTAGAATCCGAGGCTACTGCCTCATTATTTATAAATTGTTAGTAAACAGAGTAAACAGATCTGTTCTGTTTTCCTTCAGCGCGGCTCGATTCAACAGCGTGAGGATTTACCCTGAACGCCGAGTTGCTTTTGGAAGTGGCTATTTTTTCCCAGCCCTGCGACAGAGAGCCGCGAGATAATAACTTTGAATGTCAGAAAGATTTAGTTTAATATCGCCTCGATTAATGCGCTGCTTGGGTAATTGAAGGTGTAGATGAGAGGGCGGTGGGGCAGATGGCGTTTGCTTACTGTGATTTCGTATGTAAACACACAGAAGCGATGAGCGAAACACTCAGCGAAGGGACTTTTTCCCACCCGCATTCCGACAAGCCCCGCCCTCCTGTGCTCTGACTGGTTGCTACTTCTCACCGGCGGACTCGCTGTGACCTGCAACTAGCAGTCAATCCTAGCCCGCGGGGGCGGAACCTGTCGGAATACGGGTGGGAGAACGTGGCAGTGTCCGGACTTCAGCAGATATCAAGGGAATCAGATGAGTCCTGAGCGGAGCGGAGCTGATAAATAATAAATACGGCGACCAGATGTTCTCATCACGGTCCTGGCGATGAGAATGAGAAGGACGTCGCTTAGATACATCAGTACGCTTTTTTGTGAGAAATGCTTCGTCAACATTTTAAAATGGATCATAAATGTGGCACTTTTCCCGCGTGGTGAAGTCCGAGATGGACAGAACCGGTTCTGTCTAATTAAACAGTAACGACTCGAGTCATAAACTGTATCTGCTTATAAAACCACGGCAGTGCAAATCTTTAAGTAAAAAAACACGTTACTGTAAGATGAGGTTTAATACAGTGCAGGAATGCAGGTTATAATTCAATATAGTTTAATATCATGTCGAGTAGACATACAGGCTGACTTTTAAACAGCATAAAAAACAATAACTTCGCCTAATGCAGGGAAGATGCTACAGGGGTTAGGGGTGTAGACTGCATTCAGTTAGTCTGTTAGTTTTGTTATTAGTTGTAATGGTGTTTTATACAGCGATCTGTTGTACAGTTTAACACAGCGTAGTGTGATTTAACAGACTACAGTGTAATATAGTGTAACCTAATATCGACGAATATATGTTTTTGATTATATGGTTTAATATACTTTAATGCAGGCTGTAGTTAAACATGCGCCTCATTTGATGTATTTTAGTTCGAAGTGCATCGTTTAATTTATTTATACGAGTATAGTTTAATATAATTAAGGAATATAGCGCAGTTTAATGTAGAGTACAATTCGATCTGTTTTTGTATAGTTTCGCTTGGGCTATGGGCTGTAATTACTGTAATATACTTGAATACAGGGCTACATTATTAGAGGGCTACCGTTTAATGTCGTTTAGAAGAGTTGAATACATTTTAGCACATGTTAAAACAGACTGAAGATTAATATAATTAAATACAGTGTAGTTAAATATAGGACACAGTATAATGCACTTTAAAATACGGGTGGAGGCTGTTATATTTTTATATTTAATATACTCTAATGTTACTTATGTTAATTGTCGTATTGCAGTACGCCTTGGCGTTTTGGGATTTTTAGCCTACAAACCTTTACAAAGAAAAGCCAAATGTTTTTTTTCCTTTAGGTTTTTTAACATTTCATAGACACTTTTTATAATATGGAAAAACAGTCACAATAATAAACATAATGGATTTATTAATTTGATGTGTTTCATGTTACTTAAAATGTTGTTTATTGCGTTGTATTGGTGTTTTTATGTTTGTGTGTGTGTGTGTGTGTGTGTGTGTGTGGGTGGGTGTGTGTACGTGTACATACACACTAGTTTTTCTTGCATTATTATTATTATTAATTCAGTAATATAACAACACTATAATCAATGATACATTATTGTTATTATTATTACTATACTAATAAGCATACTATAATACACTCTCGTATAATACAGTATAGTGCACTATAATATTCGTAGTATTCATAAATGTAATAATACACAGCAAAATAACGGCACTAATGAATACTTACCATAATAATAATAATAATAATAATAATAATAACAATAATAACATGTATTGTTGTTATTATTATAGTAATAATTATTTTTTTATTCATGTTGTCAAGAAGAAGTACATGGCTTGTCAAATAAGTCTAACAGTGTGAGAGCCTGCGGCTGTACACAGTTGGCGTGGAGTCTGACAAGGTTATTTGTCAGCATAACAAGTCATCATAAGCCAAAGATTACAAGCACAACAGTTAAAATCACAACAGGTTACAGTGACAAATATCAGTGTCATCATCAGCATGCAGACTTAAACAGAAATTACATCTACACACTAATACAGAGCCCGTACAGCTACATTATATTAATACCGTTAAAAGTGAAAAAATGATTAAAAAAAAGAAAACAGATTCAAATGTATAATTGTAATGTGTACGTATTATTGTATTTATATAACATTATTACTGGGTTAGACTCGGTGAACATTTAAAACTGCATTAGAAAGATTCAGTAACTGCATCTCCACAGTGTTTAGTGTTATTATGTAATATAAAAAACATGAACTGAATATGAGAGCACATTTCAGCTCGGTATCTTACCTTTTTCCCCGGCCTCGGGCACTTTAACTGCTAAGAGCAGTTAAAATTAAACTGCTGGGTCGTGAAGAACTTCTTAAAAGGCAGTTTCTGTTGTCATTCATGCGGAAAATGTATTATTTTCTCAGGTGGTTTTTCTGCTCGAGACTTTTAAAAGAGCGGAGACCGCAGCATTCACACCACTACAGCTTTCCTCAGAGAAAACACGACTTTATCAAAAGGACTGAAAGCTACACATTAACAGGTGACATTATAGACTATATCATTGGAAAAGTGCTGCACACACACAGCTGGGTGATTTTCAGTGACGGGCTTTCCCGCCCTGTTTACTGGGACTGAGTTTCCGCGCAGAAACTTTGCCGCCTTCGCCCCGCGTGGCGCTCGTTATTGGAGAAAAGCGCGCAGGTGGACACAGTTGAAAACGCTCGGGAGCCAATCAGATCGCCGCTTGGCGCTTTGGCCAATGACGGGCGCCACATTGTTGTCAAATTAGTGTAATGAAAGCACAGGAGCAACAATAGAGCGAGAGAGAGAGAGAGAGAGAGTGTGTGGAAAGAGAGAGAGAGGAAGAGAGAGAGATGTGTATCCAGTGCAGTCTCTCCGGGAAGTTATAGTGTCTCACGCTGAGGCCAAAGCTGCACTGCTCTTACCTGCAGCTCGAGACGCATGCAAACTTTTTTCCTCCTCTTTCTGTGTCTCGTTAAGTGGAATTTGTCGCCCGTGCAGCTTGTTTTTACTCGTTTTTGGGCAGTTCCTCCTGCTTACACCTCCAGGCGTTTAGAGAAAAGCGGTCGATTAGGCAAGCGATGGACTGAAACGCAACAAGTTGAAGATTACAGAAGCGGACTTGCTTTGAATAAGTGGCGAGTGACTTTAACGGAAGAGCAGACCTTCACCCGCTCTGACTGGATGCTCGTGCAGTTTGTCCCCATCGCTGCTGCTGCTGACCTTCTCCAGTGGAAGCCCCTGGCCTGCGCTCTGTGAACCCACACTGTCGGCTCATTTCTCCTCCTCGGCCGCTGACCGTCATGGATCTTCGCCCGGAGATCCCCTCAGCCCAGGCGGGCTCGCAGGTCCACCCTTCAGCCGCCGCTGCTGCCGCCGCCGCAGCCTCCGCCGCCGCCGCCGCTGCCTCGTCCATCCCCGTGTCCATGGCAGGAGGGCTCCTGCGCGGGCCGCCGTTGCTGCTGCGCGCCGCCGAGAAGTACCCGCGCACGCCCAAGTGCGCGCGCTGCCGCAACCATGGTGTAGTGTCTGCGCTCAAGGGCCATAAGCGCTACTGCCGCTGGAAGGACTGCATGTGCGCTAAGTGCACGCTCATCGCCGAACGCCAGCGCGTCATGGCCGCGCAGGTGGCGCTGAGGCGGCAGCAGGCCCAGGAGGAGAACGAGGCGCGCGAGCTGCAGCTGCTCTACGGCACGGCAGAGGGACTCGCGATAGCCGCCGCCAACGGTATCATCCCGCCGCGCCAGAGCTACGACGTGTTCGCGCCGGTGAGCAACGAGACGAGTACAGGTGAGTGGATTCCCCCAAAGGGCTCGATTTATTATTTAAAAACGATTAGAAGTTTTTAAAGGCAGCTCAGTTGGAGGTTTTTGCAACAGAGATAAAACTGGCATTTAAAAAAAAACTATGAAACTTTTAAAGGGAGTTATGCTAATTTAAAAATGAAATGAATGAAATGAAAACGTTTTAAATGGCACATCACGTTGTGTTTTTGAGATTTATTTATTTATTTCTTGTAGAGTACGTTTTAAGTTGAATTAATTTTGAGTTAAATTAATTGAACATTGTCCCACGTTATTTTATTCCAGATTCGAACATGCAGAAGTTCGAACTTTTCCCGAAGACCACTCAGACGTCCGCCGCTAAATCCGCGCCCACGCCCCCTGACTCCGACCCTCTACCCGGCATGTCGTCCCCAGACGCGCGCCACGGCTCCGGTTCGGAGAACGGCGACGGCGAGTCGTTCGTCAGCTCTCCTGCCCCGAAGGCAGCAAAAGACGGCGAGGACACGCCCCCCTCGGTCAGCCCACTGGGCTCAGGCTCGGATTCGGGCGCCTCGGACACAGATAAGGACGAGCCGGATCCCTCTCCGGAGCCCTCGACCGCCTCGTCTCGCCACATGAACGCCATCGACATCCTGACGCGCGTCTTCCCTACGCACAAGCGCAGCGTGCTCGAGCTCGTGCTACAGGGCTGCGGGAAAGACGTGGTACAGGCCATCGAGCAGATTCTCAACAACGGCGGCCACCACGCCAAGGCCACTGAGGAGCCGTGGGCGCAGGAGAGAGCTCTGCCCGGCACGCAGGCGCCCCTCTCCTCCTCCTCCTCCTCCGCTGCGGGCCCTAGGCCGCTGCTGGCCGGAGCAATGCCACTCAGCAACCGCTCCGCCTTCTCCCCGCTGCAGCCCAACGGCGCGGCGCACTTCGGGCCCGACGGCGGCGCTTACCCGCTCGGTGCCCCGCTGGGCCTCAGCCCGCTGCGCCTCGCCTACTCAGCCCACAGCAGAGGCCTGGCCTTCATGAGCCCCTACTCTAGCACGGGCCTCATGCCCACTCTGGGCTTCAGGCCGCCCATGGACTACGCGTTCACTGACCTGATCCGAGACAGGACTCTCTTACACAAGGACCAGAGCTACACGAACGGACTTTATGGGCCTCTGGTCAACAACACCCCGGAGAAACAGTGAGGGGGTTTCGAGGCTAGAGCAGTCCTATAGGCCGGAGAACTGATCTGTAGACTGTAGACCTGGTCTGTAGGCTGTAGAACAGGCAAATGGTCTACGGAACCGATCTGTAGGCTACAGAACGGGTCTATAGAGCAGGCATGTAGTCTGTAAAACATGTCCGAAAGCTACACTATCTTAAATTCATTGATTCAAATGTGTTTACATATCAATAAAATATAAGACGTTCCAAAAAGCTGGAATAATGAAGTCTACAGCCCTATAGGCCTCAAACAGACCCAGTTATTTGCCACAGACCACATCTACCAGCTACAAAACAGATCTATAGTCTCACTTTTCTCAGACCAGTAGTCTACAGTGCGTGTCTATGACCCGAAAGACAATGAAACAGGACTCAGAAATAAAGTCAAAGTCCAATGCAGGCCGTTTGTTGAGAAAAGTGTTCTGCGTCTGTAAGAAGACTTAGGCGCCTCCTGTTCTCCCTCATCAAGTCTTCTGTACATAATATCAAGTCTTCTGTGCATAATATCACTCACCACAAAAAAGACTGAAACAGACAGAGACTGACACACGTCTAGTGCTCCAGATGAAATGGTTACCAGTTAAAGTTATGATTTACACAGAGCTCCACTTGCAGAGGAGACGGAGCTGCGCTTAAAGAGTAACCAGTATTTTCATGTAAATTGTGTATTTGAATTCTTTACATGTTGGTTACAATCCTGTTAGATTATTTACGGAACGGATTAAGTCTCCGTGTGATCATGGTGCAATTAATAGAAACATTTTCTCCATCCTTTAAAAAGAGACTATACTAACATTATTATTATCGTTATTATTATTATTATTCGATCTTTATTACGCCGTTCCTTTGGCAGAAACTCTGTAAAACCGTGCCATGATAAAGAACAAAAGGCGAGGGTGGTCTGGGGGTGGGATGGTCTGAGGATCTGTCTGAGGACCTGTCTGAGGACCTGGCCTCCTGTACTTCGGACTTTTCTTTGTGCTGGTGTTGTGCTCCGATCAAATCGATTCTGTTACAGCCCTAAACCTAAACCTAATCTCAAATGGGTCACAAACTGGCATAAAACGCTGTTCATCTGTTCGTGGTGAATGAAATCTCGATCCACTGTTACTAGCTGTACATTTCTCTATGTGAATTTTGATAGAAATAAATGTTATTTTATACTTATGCTTCTGGTATTATGTTGTCTTTTTGATTATCAACTTGAATAATTTAGAATTTTGATAAGGAACAGCATTGGACACGTGCTTCTTCTTCTTCTTCTTCTTCTTCTTCTTCTTCTTCTTCTTCTTCTTATTATTATTATTATTATTATTATTATTATTATTATCATTATTGCCACCAGGATAGACAATAAGCTTGGTTAAGATATAATAATAATAACAATAATAATAATAATAATAATAATAATAATAACCTTCATATTATTATTATTAGTGTTAGTAGTAGTAGTAGTAGTAGTAGTGGTGGTGGTGGTGGTGGTGGTGGTGGTAGTAGTAGTGTTCTTATCCTACATTAGAAGCCTATTATGATAGTTTAATAACAGGTTATAACATATTTATTTAAAAAGTCAGTATTACATTTTAATTAAAAAGTGTAAACACAAGTAATAAAATGAAAAAATAGTTTACTAAGCCGTTCTAAGGAATAATATTTCTTCTTCTCATTATTATTATTATTATTATTATTGTAGTAGTAGTAGTAGTAGTAGTAGTAGTAGTAGTGGTGGTGGTGGCGGTGGTAGTGTTGTTATCCTACGTTAGAAGACTATTGTGGTAGTTTAATAACAGGTTATAAAATATTTCTAAAAAAAGTTTGTATTAAATTTTAATTAAAAAGTGTAAACGTAAGTAATAAAATTAAAAAGTTTACTAAGCCATTCTAAGAAATAATATTTCTTCTTCTCATTATTATTATTATTATTATTATTAACAGTAGTAGTAGTAGCAGTTGCAGTAGCAGTAGTGTTATAAACCAAAATAAAAACTAATTCAACAGCTTAAAGTGTAATTTTCAGAACACTGATGTATGTTTAAGTTCTAAGACTGGCTCAGATGTTAGCCTGGGCTGGTATCACGTCTGGAGCAGCTCCTTTTCAGAGCTCCTCTTTTTAAACCTCTCTCCTCAGTGTGGACTATGGTGGTGGGATCGTGAGGCAGCAGTGAACAGTGACAGTCTCAAAGCCAGAGTTGACTGTATTTTCCACTGAGGAGTGTATAGTCCCACTATTGAGAGTAGATCCCATGGAAACGTAATCCCCCCAGCCCCTCCAGCACAGCTCCTCTGTTTACTCTCTCCTGCCACAGAGAGGAGTGTAAACACCAGTGTGGGATTGACAGTGTGCCTTCATTTAAAGGCCGGCTGAGGAGAAACCCAATAATACAATGTTCATGCGAGGCCCCGTAATACACATTTGATGAAGTGCATTTGCTGCAGTGACACAAAATCCTCATTTCCCCGTTTGATATTTATTAATTTATTCATGTACTATTACACCAAACTGCTAGATATTAGCCTAATGTTTGTCCAGTTTACATTTTCCCCTTCTGTCAGATGAGCTTTTACTCTAGACACTGTCAAACTGATTACAGGACTCTTTAGTGTAGAGGAAAATGAAATATGAGAGATGGCTATTTGACAGTGTCCAGAGCCACATCATTAAGCACAATCAATATGACCAGGTAATTATGTTAGATCTTCTGATTATTCAGGAAATAGTTGTTTCAGAACATCTCAGAGAAGGTAGGAAGTCTCACATATCTTGGTTAAATAAATAAGGTTAATTTGAAGCAGTGAGTATTATGGTCTTTACCTTGTTTTACAGAGGTATAACTGGGCTAATTTAAATGATCTGATTAAATAAATGCATTAAATGAAATAATTATTTTTTCTGTTATTTTATAATGACTGTATAGCAAAAACAGTTAAATACATAATGATGATAATAACTGCATTCTATTCTATTCTATTCTATTCTATTCTATTCTATTTTATTCTATTCTGCCATGTCTGTGTTATTCTGTTCTTTGTCTTTTTCTGTTCTATTACCCATATTTGTCATTATTCATGTACATAAAATGCTATTAATTTCCTGGTTCTATCAGCCCAGTTGTTACTTATGTTGTATTGTAAATAGATGGAGTGAAGTAGTGAAGTTTATGAAACATTGTATATTGATGCAGCAGAGTCATCAGCAGAGTCATCAGCAGAGTCATCAGCAGAGTCATTTAAGTATAAGCAAGTCTTTTAGCCCCAACTGTACCACGTATGTCCCAAACATACTCTCAATCTCAAACACATACCGGGTCAGTGAATTAATGAGCTGAATAAATAAGTCCAACATAAAACTAATCTGCTTTTTTGATCAATTTTGCACTGGTTTAGATTTTTTTTTCTGATTTGAATTGAATTGGTGGCAGGAAAGAGAATCTGTAAAAAAGCTTTTAGTGTTTCTTAAATCTGAACAACCATTGACCAAAAGTGAAAGTCAGTGGTTGTTCAGATTTCAGAAAGAGCAAAAGCTTTTTAATCAGCCTAAACCTAGAGCTAAAGATCAGCTCAGTAATCCTTTTAGTGACAGTAATGCACTTGATGTGAACGATTTAAACAGACACGGATATAAAGTTTTCCAGTGTCTGTAATATAAGGTAATGTAAGGCATGTTTTTTCTTACAGTATCTAAGCACAGCGTGCTATTGAAAGCTGCCGACTGGTTCTGCAATTTAACTGACATTATTTCTAAAACGATTATCGTTGCTGTCGGAGCAAAACCTCGTATCTCCACAATGGTAACTTTACAGCATAAGGAAAAAAACATACATTACTTTCAGTGTAAGTCAATGGAACCAGACCTCTCTCCACGTAATTTTTGCCCATTTCTTTTGGTCCATCCTTCATGAAATTGACAGCAATACAAAGGCCAACATGCATTTTCAAATTATGCCAAAAACTGAAAATCGACTAAAATGGAGATACGAGGTTTTGTTCCGACAACAGCGTTATGCAAAAAACTTAAACATGCGTATCGCCAAAAAACTCTCTTTATATCTAACGAGCGTAAAAAAGACCTTCATGGTCCCAGTGCAATCAGCCCAAACCAACGATCTTCTGTTTCTAACAGCTCTTTGGCGCCACCTGTTGGTAGAATATTAAACGCTGCTAAGAAATGCAAATGTGTATGAATGAAGGGGGGGAACTGTGTACCAACCAGTGTAGACACAGTCCATCACAAAAGATTCACTGTCTGATTTAAAATTTATATGATTATAAATACACATATAAATATACTGTATGAATGTGGGACCGCAATTTACTACACAGTAATGAAAAATTTGCATTCTATTCTATTCTGTCTATTATGTTTCCTTCTATTATGTCTTTCTTTTCAGTTCTACTAAATTCTTCAACATAATTCTTCTAAATAACTCAAACAATGCTATTACTCATTTTTACCTACATTGGATCATCAGTTTATCAGTTTATTAATATTTCTAAAAATCCCCAAGTATAGTAGTAAGTCTAGCAGTAGTAATAGAATACTCTCAGATACTGCATTCTGTGTCTCAAGTAAAGCCAAATCAGTGAGTTAAAATCCAAAGTCCAAAACATGTTTTAGGCACATGTATGAGGAACTCTCATACTTTTTCAATATATGCAGTACTATATTAAACTTTATTATTTTTAAATCAGCTTTAAACGATTATGAAACCATGTCACTGCAGATTAAAGCGGTAGGTTTTCATGTCTGATGAGGAGGGAATCTGAGTAATGGAAGCTGCTGCTTCAAACAGGCCAAAGCTTACACTGCCCTGCACTACTTATTCTATTTTAAGTCATTTGTGTTGCCTTCACGTTGTCTTTGATGCCAGTCTTAGCGAATAGTAACTGATAACAGTTACATATTATTTTGTAATATATAAAGCAAAACGTCCACTGTTGCTCACCAACCTTTCTAATTCATTATGTGACATTAAAAATGCATAAAGCTACAGATTAAACACGCTCAACATGACTGCAACTCTTTCCTATGTACTGCATCTTTTCCTTGACAATGTTGCCACCATGTGGTGAAAGTTATTACTGACACAAAAAGAACACGTGAAGAGAAGCTCGAGGCCCAGCAAAGCAGGCTGGGGGCTGCGCTCTGATTGGCTAATTGAATCCTGCTGTCTTATTAGCTGATTCCTGCAATGGGATATGTTGTTTGAATGCTGCACTGGGATTGTCTAACTGAATCTTAATCTCTCCTAGAATTCAGCAGTTTGATTTGTTGTTTGAATGCTGAAGGCTTCCAGAACTAAAATCTAATTTACTGGGAATCCTCTGTTTGGTAAGTTGATGCTGCTTAGCCTTACCATGTTTGACACACTGTCTAGTTTTGCCAAATAATATGGACGGTATAAAAAACTAACAGAATATCCATGTTTTTGATCATATGAGGAAATCAGAGCAAGCATGTGCGTCTCATTTATCACACTTTTATTGGCCCGTAAGGCGAAGCTGGACTTGATCCAACTCCTCACACATCATCATTCTATTTTTAGGTTGTCCCTACCACAGATTTATATTCATGAAAACTTTGATTCGTTCTGTAAATGATTCGTTCATCAAGGTACAAACAGTGTAAATGTTCCCTCAAATGTACGACAGTGGTTTTAAGGTCCAATTGTGTGCCTTAAATAAGTTTTTCCTAGTGGAAAAGTAGATAATTGTATCTTTTTATAAACTAATGTTTAAAACAGAACCATTTAATAAAAAGCCTGGAGACGAGACAGGGTGTGTGGAGGCAGCACAACTTCATATCAAATATCATTTTAGTGGATTATGATAGTTATTTTCCCTGACTAAAGGTACAGAGATGTACCCCTGAGGGTACCAAAAAGGGTGCTGCCCCAGTGACAGTGCCGTACCTTTTTTTCAGAGATTGTATGAACTGGTATTGAATTATTTACCTCTTTAAGAATGTTTTTACTGTACTTTTTTGTTTAATAATTCATTCTTATATCTCAAGTATAAAAAGATAATTATTTGCTTAATCTAGTAATAAGTCTTCATTCACAATCACTGTCTGCAAATTAGTCTTATATCTATACCTATACCTTCATCTATAGTTGTGGATTTTCTAAATATCTTCATACAGAACCCTTTAAAGAGAGAACCTTCTACCAAAAAAATAAAATAAAATAAAAACATTTGGTTTGGAATCTGATGAAATTTACGGTTTAGTGTGGATCCATTAAATACATTTTTTAAACATGCCATAAAGAATCATTAAGACGCAATTTAGGAACCTCTCTTAAAGATTTTGTAGAACCAGCTGCACTATGAAAAGATCTGGCAATTTGAAGACCTCTCTGGTGGAGATGTGTAATTGCAAACAACAGCAAAAGAACAATTTGTAAAGCTGGTTGTGCTTCGAACCCCAGAGTGGACAAATCTGATTATTACGAGTGTGTAGAAAGAATATTGAAAGAAAACTCAGATTCTACTATTGTCAATTAGATCTTCATCAGTATAATGTTGGTTTTGCACTTGAGATCTGAATATGGAGTCAGAACTTATATTTGAGTCTGTGCATATGATGTTGATAAATAAAGTATGTATCAAAAATATATATATATATATCCACACCTCTGACTTTTCAATGATTACAAGGCGACTCACACCAGTGCACACACCCCATATTTTAGGGTGTTTTTTGTTTCTCCTGACTTTGTAATGCTGCTTCTCTCAATAAAAAAAAATATTACACAACACTGTATACAGTTTTAAGGAATCATCCACTGAAAGGTTTGCTAGAGAAACCAAAATGGCTTTTCTGAGGCATTACTCCAAATAACCCATTTTATTTCAGTTCTGGAAGACAAATTTAAGGGTCTGTTGGTTTCTTTTGGTCTAAATCAATCATGAATTTATTTTAATTCCTCAAATTCTTAAATGTAATAAACAACACCAATTGAGTTAAGTAAAAAGTAAAGTACTGCAAAGGTATTCATATCTAACTGGATTCAAACTGTAGCTCTGCTATGAGAGCAGAAATACTGTATGCATTAAAGAAATTAGTGGTCAGTGACACTTATACAATACTTTATGGCTTATGACTGTGGTTAAATGATAGAATAGGGAAGGAAACACTGAAAAAAAGTTTCTCTGACATTTATTTTATCAGTGGGAGCAAATCTTTCCTGGGGCCATGCAGGGACTATTGCCCTGGTCAGCTACCAGTGGATGAAGGGAATCCATTTGCTCATTTAATTTCATTTATAGTATTTTTGAGGGCCTTTTTGGCCCAGTACTTGAGATTTAAAGCAGTTTTGACGTTTGCATTCAGTTATTTCTGCCACAAGGGCAGATGAGGAGAGATGGACCGGTACTGAGGTTCCGATGCAGTATACAGTGCCACATTGTGGCCAAAACCAACATGTAAACCAAGTGACGTGTGTAATGAGACATTTCAGAGCGCTGAAGTTTCATTTCATTTCAAATCCAGTGTCTTGAGGCAGAAATACAAAAGATCAACAATTGCATCTCTGGATATTTCTTATAGACTGTACATAAGCCAGGTGTATGCTACCAAGTTTGTAAAGCACCTGATTTCATTAATAAACTGTATTCCTTAACAAAGATCAGAGCCTGTCTGGTCAAGTCTAGTGTTGCTGTGTACATTTGGAATAAATAGACAGATGACAGAATAGAATGACAGAGTTGTCTCACTCACCTTACTGCTGAAAGATTCAGCTATAGTAACATCATGTTTGCCCTCAGTTTGAAAGCATATTTTACACTATAGTCTGCTACTACACATCAATTCGTGCATGTGTTAGATTGTTTTGATGTAGTAGTTCTACACTAGGCCTAGTTAGAGTAACTTGCAAATTTACTGCTTTCAGTTTTAACCAGTGGTCGACATGGACTTGTTTTTTTCTTTTTTTAAGTGCCATTTTTGAGACTTTTACTTTCACTCCAGTACATGTCAGAGTGAAATATCTTGTTTTGTGCAAGAATGTGTTGCTACTTGTTACTCAGAATTAGAAAGAAAATACAGTGTTGGGCACATTTTTAATCAGATATTAAGAGTTTGGATGAGATTTTTACCCAGTTACTGAACCGAAAAGCAGAATCAGGATTAAACACGGTCTAACAGCACGTTATGGTTTAAATCTGTAGACCCCACAGCGCCCTCTGCCGGGCGCTCTGCACTTCACCGTAACGGCCAAGACAGCTGATTTAATTAGGTGGATTCTGACAGAAAACACGTGGACATGCCTTTTTCAAAATAATTACCATGTCACCATAAAGGCTCTGTACATTTTAGATAGTTAGATATTTCTTATTTTTAAATGAAAATATTTGGTTTCAATTGGTAACAAAAAGTTCAACCCCTGTATAAGGTGGATTCCGTCTTATAGTTAATAAGTTAGCCTACGGAGGCAGATCAGCCTGACAGGATTTCAGCTCAGCAGCGAAGATGTGGACGTAAGTGGAAAATCTTTAAAAAGATTTGCTTTACTGAACATGTAGCCAGGTTTATACTCAAGTACTGGAGTGAAAAAAACTTCGTTAGGCGAACGTAATGTCGTTCGAGAGACTGGCTTATAATTTCAGTGTTTGAGACCACTTTCTATACGAATTATAGTCCATAGACTGTACGGATCAGCGGATAAGCTAGGCTTGTTAGCCTTCCACCTTTCATTAATCTGTGTCCCTCAGCTGCACAGAACAAAGGAGTGACTGAGGACGCTTAGCTTCCTCACAGAGAATAGTTCAGCAGCCACTTGTACAGCGGAAAAAAAATCAATGTAAAGTTGGTTGTTTCCCTTTGTGAAATAGCTGGTTCCCTCTTAATATCTCTTACCTAAGTCTTCAGTTCAAAGAAACAGCACTGCTATGTGAGCTGGAGAGAATTCTTAGACTGATGTAGCCTTTAGCTATGTTATAATGTGGCGATTTTTAAGGAGTAACAACAAAGATCTTCATTAGTTGTTGTAGTCAGATTGCTTAATATCACTGTTCCTCATTTCAAGAAATACTCATGTTTATTATGTATTTTCACTACATTTACAATTCTTGTCACAATTTCAGTGCCTGTCTCTTCGCTCTGTGTGGCTTTATATCCCTTGGTTTTGCTCTTATATTTTATTTAACTCGTAATTATCATTTTTACCTAGATTTATGGTTGAACATTTTGTTTAAACAGTGATCAGTAAGCCTCTAATTCTGAAAATGGTCAGGAATCATAAAATGTGTTCTGTAATTCTTTTGGGGTCTAAAGCCTGTCAAAAAACACAAAGCTGGCCTCTCTGAACGAAGGTGCATGGCTACGTTAGCTAACCGTAGAATTGTTTCTGTGCACCTCATCCCAGGTGTATATAATCATACATTTCACTAAGTACAGGAACATTTTTATTTTCATGTCCTCTACATGAACTTTGAGAAGGGGGGGGGGGGTTGCAGGAGCCTATCCCAGTGGTCATAGCCAATACAACAATTTAGAATATACTGAAAAAGAAAGAAACCACAGCTGTGCCAACAAACAGACATCAAACAGGTTAAGTATTAAAAACAACAGCTTTGGGTAACAGAAACCTATTGAAAACTTTGAAGAAAACCAACAAAAACAACATTCACTGACATCACCAATAACCTTCACAGGGCAGGTGTGAAGGTGTCACAATCCATAGTTCCAAGAAGACTGTAAGCGCAGAAATATAGATGCCATGCCACAAGATGAAAACCCCGTTATCCGCAGTAACAATCAGAAGGCCAAATAGGAATTTGCAAAGAAATACATAGACAAGCCGTAAAATGAGTTTTTGGACTGATGACTGTACGAAAGTAATGGAAAGGCCGAAGTTGGAGAAAGATAGGATTTTTTTTGTGTGTTTAAGTCTTTTAAGGAAACCTGGAGCCAAGTCTAGCTCGTGTGTTAATTTTATTCTACCTTTATCAAATAAGTATCATCACAGCCACTGTCCATCAGTTCATTTCATACAAACTTGAGCCCAGAGAAGTTGGCACTTCAGGATGTTGTTGACATATGGCTTCAAAGTATTGTCAAAGCATTCCTGAGCTCATGTGGTTTTTAATGTGGTGGTGTTTAAGAGGTTGGAGGTCATGGGCATTCAGTTGTGGTTTTTAGCCTTTTAGCCTTTTCTGCGTTACTTGAATCTTTTGGCAGTATTATTCAGTGTAAAGGAAGAAAAACAAAAAATATTCTAGTAAAAATTTACAGAGAAACGTTAAACTGTTGGATTTTTTCATTTATGCATTTTTGCCAAATGGTGAGCCTCAACCCATCCTTGCATACAAAAGACTACGCTTTTGATGGACACTCCTTTTATTCTCTATTATACTTCTCTTACTATATTGCATCACCTTTTAAAAATTATTTATTGTCCTCTTATTATATTGCATCACCTCTTTTAAAATGAACATTTAACAATGTTCCTAGTCTTAAATTGTTCATGTCCCAACTTTTTTGGAATGTGTCACAGGCTTCAATTTCGGAATGAGTGTGTGTTTACAAAAGACAATTAAGTTGGTGAGACAAAACATTAAATGTCAGGTATTTGTCCTGCTTTCATTTAAGTACAGGTAAAAGTGGATTCACAAATCACTGCTTACTTTTTTATTTGCATACTGTCCCAACTTTTTTGTAATTGGGTTTATATGTTTTTTTGAGATTGAAAATTATGAGGAAATAGATCTTCAGGAACAGATTTGGTAAAATCAGTAAAAATAATGCTGGCAGACATGTGCACAGGTAGACACCAACATGCAGATACCAAGTTAAAGCACAAACTTACATAAGTATTTTAGTAAGGTGTTGGGCCACCAGAACTGCTTCATTGTGCCTTGGCAGAGAGTCTACATGTACTGTAATGGAGGGAAAAACACCACTCTTCCAAAAGAGTGTAGTTCCAAAATCACCCAGCTGGGTTGAAATCGGGTTTTACATGATATATATCATTTTCATACTCAGGAAACCATTCAGTGACCCCGCTTGCCCTGTGGATGGGGACATTGTCATCCTTGAAAAGACCATCGGGATGGGAATTATTCATCCCAGGACAAAGATGATCAGTCAGAGTAACTTTGTAGTGATTTACAGTGGCCCTTCCCTTTAAGGGGAAAATTGAACCCAAATCATGCCAACAAAATGACCCCACTGTATTGACATTGTCAGTCACCTGAGAAACAGTTGTTCGTTTCTTACATATAGCTGTACTACACTAACATCATGGTCATTGAATGTGCTCTTTTGACCACAATTTCCAGCCCTATTTACTGATGTCTTTTCCATAAATCTAAATGCAGATGTCATTTTAGTCACTGTTTCTATAGAAACACCAGCCAGTTGAGTAGGCAGTTGAGCAGTGAAGCTCCTGCTGTCCATACACCCAATAATGAACCCTCTTACATAGTCACTTTGATCTTTTCCTCTTGCCATCTTGATCCAAATTCAAGGCCAACAGGTCCTGCACAGCATTTTTATACATGCCACTGAGAATTGTTATTGTCTTAATTGCTTCATGCAGTTCACCTGTCTGGAAGCATCTGCACACATTATTTTGCTTCACCCATTTATTCAGATTTTTCCTTTCACCCATCTGTATGTCAAAACATATGCTCCCTGTCCCAATATAGCAATGAGTTGTTCAGCTCTTTTATGTGTTTTACTTCTATAGGCTATTTGAGGAATATTCCTTATTGCAGTTTTTCTGACCAATGTTGCAATTGCAATTTAAGTGCAGTTATTTTCTATAAATGAATGTCTCAAGATGACCAGCTCATCTGTTTTTTTTTTTTTTTGGTCTTGTCACTTGAAGTCTGGATATAGTGAGTGAGTTGGCTAGTTCACAGCAGCTCTGTGCTATTACGTTAAATTTCTCAGCTTAAAACATGTAAAGATAATATTTAATGATGTAGAATATAATACAAAAGGCAGCTCTTGTGATTTGAACCTTGCACTTCAAATTGCAGTTTCTAAACAAAAACAATTAATTGTTTAGGTCTCTATGCACTGTGACTGTGCTCACAAGACAGTCTCAGCACCAGACCCTTGGTGGTCTATGAATATTTTGAAAATGTGGTTTACTTTTAATTGGTGTGTTAAAGGGACACCCCAGCCAAAATGAAAAATTGAACACTCACTATATCTAATGTTAGGAAGGGTCTCCTTGAACAGTGTTCTCCCTCAGAAACCAGAGAATGAAGCGATAAACCAGCTCGGCAATCCTACTAAGTCCCAAGACAGAGAGAGCTCTCGATGCAATAATGAACAACACTCTCGTAGAGAGATGAGAGTTTTATTCACAAAGCACACAGAAGAAGGGGCAGTCCCCTCTTTATAAACACAGAGAGCCCGTCCCACGTGCACGCAGGCAGCCAGGAAGTGCCCGACCACATTCTAACATATGTCGTAACCTGCTGGTCCATACATGGAGTTGTTTTTCTCCATCTCTGGATGTGCTCAGTTCAACATCAAAATCCCAAAAAAAAAGTCAAAAGTGCAAGTGGTTTGCAGAATGAAAGAGGAACAATAGTTATTAACAGCCTGTAAGTATGCACAAAGGGCAGACACCCTTGCACCCTCAGCAGAGTCTGATTTTATTAATACATGTTAGTCACCGGGGAAGAGACAGGCCAAAGGAAAGTTAACCCTTTCATTCCCCTCTTTTATAACTCGTTGAAGATGGGTTATAAGCAATACGCACATCAGAGAGAACAGAGAAAAAGGCTCCTACACAGAAACAGCATCATCATAAGATGGCCCCATCCCCACCCGCCATGCTCGTCCAACTGTAACTGGGTAGAAACCTGTGACATGCGGTCAAGGGCCGTGGCAATAGAACCATGGTCCTCGTCGTTAGCAGGAATATATGTACAGCAAGAATCACCTACCATGGCGCAAACCCCGCCCTCTTTGGCTAACAGCAAATCTAGTGCCAAACGGTTTTGCATTGCCGTGAGGCGGAGGGCGGTAAGCTCATCTCTTATACCCTGGATGGCCGTACGCGTAGCATTGGTGAAAGTGGCCAGACGATAATGAGTAATTTCCAATTGGTTCCAAACTTGTGATATGCCATATTGGGGAAACAAACAGTCCCAAAATTTAGCTGCTTTAGATCTCAGCCGGTGTTCCGGGGGAGGGAAGTCATCATCGGCAGAGCGCCTATTGCGCCTGGCGATGTGCCTATTACCAAGAGGATTATAGGAGATAAGTATCAGGGAAGAATTGAAAGGTGTAAAAGTACACCGCCCACCCCAATTTTCAGGGAGATATACATACACCCGGCTTCCGCACACCCAATACCAATCCATAACGGGGGATGCAACGGTAGTGCCTAGGGCATCCGGGGCTAGGGCAGAGCAGGTAGCGAAGTTAGTGGAGTTACAGGGAGAGAGGATGTGCTGACAGAGGGAGGCGGACAGGGCTCCCAGGAACACCCTGCCTGTCCCCTCGAAGCACAGCGGGAATTTGGCCCTATTTACAGCTGACATGGCTAAAGGTAGCCCCTTGGAGGAGTGGTTAGCGAGCATATACTTAAGTATACCTGAGAAACATGTATGCAGATCAGTAGTACCACGAGTCTTATTACAGAAATCTAATGTAGGCATACCTACTTGCATCTTACAGCAGTCCCACAATAGTCACTAAAGCTAGATTTCCTGTTCAAAGACTAGGAAAACTTCATTCTGATGATGTATCCAGAAATATTACCAGTGTTTTTGGGGTGAGCCATTGAGGATTGGCTGTTTGAATTTATATCACTAGCTGGCAAATAACATTAAATACTAATTTTAGGCCAAAATAATCTTTTATGCTGAAAAATATGAGGTATTAATGACCTGCTGCAGGTCAGTCAATAGACACTGGATGGCAGCCTTGCTACATGAATGTGATTTGCAACCTCTCATTGGCCACTGCAGAGCAGCACTCCTGCTGTACCTCCTGCATCAGCAACAAGGTCAAACACAACCCTGTGCTCAGCTTACATACCTGCTGCCCTGCTTCCCGGACTCTGGTCAAGTACCGTGGAGAAGCTTTACCTTCTTAGTGGTATCATATATCCTTAGAGTCATGTGCTCCTTTTCTTTGAACTTGCTTTGAAATAGCTAGTTTTTTAGTTTGTTATTTAAGACTACTCCAAATACTTTATGTATATAGCAGCCATGTGTCTTTTCTTTGTACTTGCTTTAAAATGGTAGATAAATCTTCAGATTGTTAGTAAAAGTTATCTTAAGGGGGATTTTTCAAAACATTTTTTTATCATTAAAATATTTTCAGATTCATTTGATGTGAAATGGTTAATTGTAGAGTAACTAACTGACTAACTGATATGTGATGTTGATAAATTCTAAAATTTTGCTATAGAATGCTCTGCATGTACCTCTCTGCCAGAAAATATTTTAAATATATTTTAGGCTAGTGTCTCAGACATCAGGTAGTGACATAACCATGCGATGTAATAGCTTTCTGTGATGTGCTTTTAGAGACAGTAAATGCTTCAGACATCTGGCTCCTTTTAACACTACTGTTAACATTTTTGACTTGGCAAAATTCTCTAGAATGGAGTATTTCACATCAACTACCTCTCAATGATTTTGTTTATTTGTTTGCATCTTAATCTTTTAATTGCATGGATATATTTGAAAAATCTGTGTAAAAATGTATCCCCCTTTATAAGTAGCAGACATCTGCCCCCTTTTCCCTGGACTATCTTTAAAGTGGTGTATAATTCTGCGGAGTATTACTTAAGGATGCAATAAATTCCATAAACACCAGTTATCAGCAGTTGTCACAGATCTTTTCTAGGTTAAGGCAGTCCAAATCTGTCCACAGTTACTGAGTCTGGTAAGAAATGCCTAACATGTGGAAGGTTCTACAGATTTACTAGACCTTCATATTTTCACACTCATATTAACTCTTTCCAATTCAATAGGCCTTTCTGTGGCTCTCTGTAGTGCTATAAACATGCTGCTGCTTCCCTCTCCAGTTCTGTATTAGATTCAGCCTTTATTGGATGCCTGTCACCCTGACAACGCCACAGTGAGGAACCAATAGGCATATGTGGTACAGTAGGACTTGTGTCTGATTGGCAAGAAAGTCAGAGAAGGCCTCAACTGGACAGGAGTGTCACAGCAGTGACCCCAGTGCCTCTGAGGTGAAGATTAATCACAGCTGTGGGGTAAGTCAACAGACAAAAAAGCACTGCAACAGCTCCATCTTCTGGTCAAAGATTGACACAGCACACTGTTGATGTCTTGATGTTGAACTGTTTGCTGATGCACATCACTGTTAAACACATCATCACTTTGCTGGAAGGTGAACAGCATGTGCACGCTCCATTTTAAGCCTAAAGGTAGCAATGAGAAACGCTCACTGCACCCCCCCTCCCTTCATGTCCCTTATGTTTGTGCTAAATGCAAATCTGTTTCTCACAGTGCAGAAAAAAAGGAAGTTTGGAGTTATCAACTGTGGGCGTTCCCCGAGAAAGCTCTTCTGGAACGAAAGGCGCTGAAGTGCGCAAATCTTTTTAAAAGGCGAAAGCAGCAAGTAATTTTTTTGCGAGCTGTTCGGCGCCGTTATCTGGCTGGGTTTTTTTCTTTTGCCTGTTTCCTCCGGCAGAGCTGTAATGAATAATTAGTGTTGGGGAAGATAAATAGCCACAGGCCTTGCTGGTGCTGAGGAAATCCATTTAGGTTATTACTCCTTACATAAAACCCATTTTCACTCTAAGAGCTGCCTTTACTGTCCACGCTGAATAACAAACAGATAACATGCAAACAAACAAAAGGAATACAATTACTTGTTTCCCCACTTTTTCTTCAATGGCAAGAGCATTGGAGAAAGTTCCAGGCCCCTAGGGACAAGCGCAGGCCTGAGGCTACGCACTTCCCACAGGGGCAGGGCTGTTAGCCTCATGGGATTGTGCTTATGTCTGTTAGAGCGTTAGAGCGTAGAGTGTTGTCTATCTAGGGGTCAAGGAAGGTGGCAAAGAAAGGTGTGTGAACGGCCTTGATTAGAACGGAGAAGCAAGTGGAGGTCAGTGGCCCTTGTGTTTCTGAAGGAATGCCTTGAGGAATATTGATTGAAGAGCGTAATTTGATAGATTGATACTAGGGAGTAATTCGATGCAGCCCATGGGAAGGCCTCTGTTAGAAAGCTTTCTCACTCACTCACTCACTCCCTCTCTCTCCTTTCTCTGACCCCAGGCTCAAAAGTATAGGGTCACCAGCCCATCACTGCTTATCTCCTGTCTGCATGCCTGTACGCCTAGGGCTTTTGATTTTGCCCACACTATAGGGCCAGCTTAATAGAAGCCCCCTTCAAAAACAACAGCCAAATTATCTTATGCTATGTCTGATGGTGTGGACAGTGTTGATATATAGCATGCTCAGTCATGTCCTGCTGTGTGGTCATGCCCTCCCAGTGCAATCTCTCCACTTCGCCAGCATAAATCTCTGATGGAAGTGCTATAGAATGGAGCAAGGCAGCGCTCAAAGCTACAAACTATCTTCTGAAAAAAAATCAATGGTAGTATATGGGTCAGAATATTAAACTGTACTGCACTGTATTATTTGCTCAAAACAAAAGTATATTTTTGGTGCACTCCTCTGAGAGACGGTGGTGGAATTTCACTTCTTTGGTCTTGCAGACTGTCAGAACTGTAGGAGGGAAGAGATCCATCTTTCCGTCTCCCACTCAGTCTTACCTGAATGAATCACAGTCTCACAGTCAGAGTCTTTCTCGCAAGCCCTATATCTGCTTCTTCTTGTCATTTCGTGGGGGGGGTGTTTTTGAAGCAACTCATGTTGTTTGTCAGTAAATTTAACATAAACATGGCATTGTTCTAGAAGCAACATAAGGGTGCCAAAATAATCAGCCAATTAATAGGAATTAGAATGATTCACAGTAAACAATAATATGATTATTCATTGGCAGTGTGGGTGTTGTCTGGGAACTGGCTTTGCTGATTCAGTCACGCACTAAGGTAATTTATACTGTAGTACCTGAGGCACTGCATGAAATTAGATGCCTATCTGCTTCATCACTGCATCTTTTTTGGAGGATACATAGGCCTGCTTCTCTAGAGTAGTGAAAACTTTTCAAAGTTTGGTGAATCCAGGTCCCGTCTCACGGTCATAAAATCAGACCGAGGTTGGATAAGAAGCTCTGTATGTAGGGAGTTGGAGGTCTGCTCAGAGTTTTGGGCCTAAACAGACAGCGTGCTGCGACTGCGCTAGATGAGCTTGTTAATTTGCTTAAAGATTTAGTTGTCCGTCAACTCTGTGGATGCCCATAAGGTGCAGAATCACTGTGAGTGAATGTGTGTGTGTTTGCTCAAATGGATGGATGTCCATCTAGCAAGACACACATGAACACTGTTTTTACTTATCCTGCACTCCCTGTTCTGTCCTCTTGCTTTGTCATGTATACACTACCAGCCCTGGTCCTGGAGTATCCCTGCCATGCACGTTTTCCTTAGTCAGCCTTTTAGACTGAGGCCAAAAGTATGTATTTCTGGCTTTTAATGTACTCTTCCCATTTAGTAACATGATTTCCAAGTGCTTTTTTGATATCTGAAGTTCATGAACTAACAAAGTTAACATTTGGTTTATTTTTTAAGTCACAAATTTCATTTTGTGCAAGCAAATGTATGAGATATATTTCAGTTGCCTTTCAGTATAAAGGCGGTTGATCACAACTCCCAACCTCTGGTTTTGGGATAAACAAGAGAGAGGCTACTTAGATTTGTCGTTTTAAAGGAGCAATGTGTAAGATTTTAAGTTTAAAACGTTCCAAAATGAAAATGATTAACAGAATATGAAGGCTTTGAAATTACGTCAATGACATCTATGTACCATGTTGCAGAGATATACTGAAGTTAGCATGATAACCAGGTAGCTTTATGCTACTTTGTATCTAAACAGGTGATAGTGAGTCACTGTAGAATCATGTCTGCTATCAGGAGAATAGGATGAAGAAGTAGCACACCTGCTCCTGGGAAGAAAACCACAAAGAAAAGAAGTGGCAAAAATAGAAGGAAGAAGAAGGAAGCCTTACTGGCATGGCTTTCCACTGCTGGAGAAAGATCTTGGATGAAATTTGATGCTGAACTTGCAACATTTCTTCTGGACTGGTAAGGAAACAGGGGGAGGACTATAGAGGGAGGGAGAGGGACTGTGTGGAGTGTGAATTGAACAGGTGGCATTTAACTTTAAAAAGTAAATAACAGCTGAAGTTCATTGAACATTACATGACAATGTAAGATACAGATTGTTGCTCTGTTCTATTAGCTTACTATTTTATGTGCAATGTAACTCAATATTTTAGGTCCATGACCTATTGATCAGACTGGAATAGTCCAGGAGTTGCAAACTTCTACATTGTATTGTACCAGTATGCATAGAGAGGGTGGAAATGATTGAGCACCATCTGGCCTGCCGTGCTCCCTCTGAAAACAGAACGGAAAGGTGCTGCAAGAAGGAGCAAGTATTGAATATCTTGGACCAAGACCCTGTCTCAACACACACGCGCACACACACACACACACACACACACACACACCTCCAGCCATCTCCACGCAGTCTGTGTGCACTGGAGTGGTGTGGATGCTTTTAAAATGAGCACCTCCTCTCCACATCAGCAATGAGAGACAGCATGACTGACAGAAGTAGGTCTGTGTTGCATCTCCCCTGCCTATACCTCTCTCTCTCACTCTCTCACTCTCTCACTCACTGTTTTTGCACATACTCACACTCCCCATCCCCCCCCACCCCCTACTCTCTCATGTTAAATTATAGCATGGCATGTGAATGTGAGTGAAAGTCATCAAATGAAGATTAAAGACAGCCCTGTTTCACTGACAGCTTCGTCTCCAGGCTTGTCCCCACGCCTCTGGGGAACAGAGACAATTACATTTAGAATGGGATTCGTTCAAAGCGTTCAACAACTCATTAATTGCATATTGCAAACAGTACATTTCAGCAGAAAGCACTGATGAGTAGCAGCAAGAAGCTTTGAAAAAAAAATGAAGCCCCTGCTATTTTGTTACGTGCCTGAATTCATAATTTGAATATATAGCTGATGATTGAAAGCACTGAATGACGAGTGGAACTTTGCTTGACTCTTTCTTCTTTTCTCTACTTTTTGATGGTTAAAAAAAATCTAATTAACATTATCAGTTAGTTGGTGAGATTCAACACATAGTAAATTGTAAGGAATATACAGAGTATGGTATAGAGGATTCAAAAATACATGGCTGTTTCAAATACTTTGATACTGAAGTACATGAGCAGATTAAAGTTTAAGATTAAACTGTCTCTTGAACCTGCAAGAAAACCTCTTCTGTGTAGATCAGGTCAAGCAAACTAATATATGTATTGCAGTGGCATACAATTGCTTTGGTGCCCGGTCTTCAATCTTTGAGGGGGGAAAAAATAAAAAGACACAAATACCATCCCGATAATTCAGCTGGCGTTCCTGTGGGATTTCCACTAGTATGTTAGTGTTAAGCTAATGAAGCTAACACTAGTAAACATTTTAACAAATTAAACACAGATATTTGAAGCTTGCAAAAGTCTTTTTCATTTTATTATTTATTTTGCCGTTATATAGTGATGGCACTATGTTCTATGCAGTCACTGCTAACAACATATTAAAATTTGGTTAGATCAAGTCCTGATCAGCCCTGCGATGGACTGGCGACCTGTCCAGGGTGTATCCTGCCTTCTGCCCAATGACTGCTGGGATAGGCTCCAGCACCCCCACACAACCCTGACGGAGAAGCGGCTTGGAAAATGGATGGATGGATGGAAGTCCTGATCAGTGGGACCACTCGCATTGTATGTATATATTTTTCCAAAAAGTTTTTCCAAAAATTTTTCCAAAAAATATATAGTTTCCAAAAATTATTAGGCGAAAAATCTGAAGGTTTAGAAGGCTCAGAGGATTCACCATTTCAGTACTGAATAAGCAGGGAGAAAACAAATCAATTGACACATCCATGCTTTTCTCAAAGATGGGTGCTGTGGCTGGGAAAGTTTTACAGAACTGCTGTACAGTCTCAAGTTTAAAAGGCTTTGATAAAAGTTGCACATTGTTTCTGAAAGTAGTCAAGTTGGAAACAGTAAAGAATTTCTATCATGCTAACTTTAGCTTATTTCAATCAGTGGTTTTCAAGATGTGGGCCATGGTAGTACTGTGTTTTTTTTTTTTTTTTTTTTTTTTTTACAGACATTTAACCAAATATGACGTTGTTGATCATTTGCAAAAATAAAACATTACATTGAGCTTATTTGTTGTTCTGTAAAAATGCTACCTAGTTATGTTTATATTTTCAGAACAAGCATAACCGCAAAAAGAGTACAGTAGCAATTAGGTTTGAAAAACTGTAATTGTAATGTCAGTCCGGGACTAAACATAGCAAATAGATATCTAAACCTATCAAACTGAGCCAGAACGTTTGCAGCTCTTCAATATTTTCTCTCTTCAGCCTGACATTCAGCACTCAGTAGCTTCCAGCAATCTCATTAGGTCTGACTGGTACCAGATCTGACTGGTGAAATCTCTTGGGCACACAGGCTTTTGCGGTTTGTGTTGGCCGTGACTTGCAAAAGTTTGAGAACTCCTGATTTAAACAATTAAATACGATCAATTCTAAGTATGACCTTTCTCATACATAAAGTATATAGAACAGTATCAATGAAAGAACACATAGCATAAAGAGGTCAATTAAGCCCAAGAAAAAGTTCATAGAGCTCTGATATTCTTAGGCTGCTGATATTCAGGTTGATGGCATTTTCAGTATTTCAGTGTGTAGGACTGGGAGATATCGAGCTTGCTGCAGGGGGTAGTTAGTGGACTGATGTGGCATATGTTACCTTGCTGCTTTTTTAGCAGTTGGTGGTGGCCCTAGTATGACTCACCGGACTCCCTTGTGCTATACAGAGCTAGTGAGAGACAGTGAGTGTTGGAGAGAAAGCAGAAAAAAGAGCAAAAAAGCGGGTGGGAGTTGGATGGCAGAGGCTTCTGGAGTGGGCGCTTTTCCAGAGTTTTTAAGGGCATTAATATTTCAAGAGCCCTTTGTTTTCCTCAGGGGCACTCTTTTACTAGCAGCCAATTAGCTGGAGGAATCGTGAGGGCTGGGGCTTCTCCTACTCATTGGTGGTAAATTAGCAGCTACGTGATTTCTGAAGGGACAGCTGTGCGTGTGTAGATGCTTCGAGACTTCCATGCTCAATTTGACCAGAGGAACAAATGAATATCTGAAATATGTTTGTATATAGAAATATAGAAGACAGAGCAGTTACAAACTGATGCACTTGACTTTAAGTGCTACCTAATGTTCTAGCCAGTGGTATACATACATAACCATCACTGGGGTGGTAATCTCAAAGGTATGTCTTCAGGAAATTTTGAAAACATTATTATACTGTATTCCTCTGCAGACTGTATTTTTTTCTGTCTGAACCCTAAGTTTTTGATTTATTGTCCTGTTTTAAAACGTTAGGTTCTGAAAAGGTACAATATATGTGTCTCTCATTTAAGATGCACAGTTAGGACCGTTTTTGTACCTTTGAGGGAAAATTTACATTGTTTGTTCTTTGATGAACAAAAACATACTAGTACAGTACTGTGTAGAATAGTCTCAATGTCAAATTTCACAAGAACATAATTTCCTAAGAACGTCTAGTGACAGGAAGACATGCCCATACATTTTGGCTCACTTAATGTTGAAATTCAATTAATGATATTTACCATCAGAATCAGAAGTGGCTAGAAGATGTGTGTGGGGCTAAATTGCTATATGCTGCACAGACTGAAATCTGTGAATTTGTTGGTTTTCATGACATCACAAAATCAACAAGGACCTTATTTTCCATATATATATACTGTATGGATGTAGGAGTGAATGGTGCATTTTGAATTTTAACTTCAGTGTTTACTTACCACATCAAACCTTTTTCTTTTAAAAGAAGGAAAATTAGATTTTTTTCATGATGTGAGCCTTTGGGATTGATTAGAATGAACCCGTGTGATGGCTCTGATGGATCTTTTTCATTCAAATTCCAGTCTAAAGATGGTCAGCAGAAAGTCCTGCCTACATGACCAGCCAGAGAGTTTTGGGTATTGGGTATGAATTTGAAGATGTGATGGCTTTGTCTGCAGCTAGCCTGCTGATTTCCACACATTGTTGCATCTTTACGTTTGAGTTCCTCCCTTGTTTGTCAAGCACATCATCTGTGGCTGTAGTTTGCTAACAGGAAAAAAATGAAAAAAGACATCAGTGAAGAAGGAGGGTTGATTCCACAGTAGTGGCTGCATGAATATTATACCACCTGGCATTTGAGACTAGCAGTAGGCCAACCTTTCTCCATTTGCTAACCATGTCCCACACTGGTAATTGTGTGGTGGTGCGTTTGGATGGGGAACAGCAGTCGCAAAGTGCAGCGCTGGGACACTGTTTTCTCAGAGTAAATTAATTAACGGCACATCACTTTGCAGAAGCGCTGGATGCGGCTGAATGCTCCGCTTCTCCAGCAAGCAGCGCACTGATTCTGTTTCCCCTGACGGCACAGCAGAGGAAAATGGGCTCTCTGAGGAAACCATTCTAAAGTCACACCAGCAAAGCCTTCAGCACAGGCTTAGAGCCAGAACCTCACACTTAGTTTTTAAAAAAAACAGCCTCATGTGTTTGTTGAAATGTGAAATTCACATATCAGAAGAGTACTCGTCAAAAACTGTTTTTTTTTTTCCTATCATCGGAAGTGCTAGAAATAGCTGAAAGTACATAGGTTATTAGAAGCAAACAGAGACAGTTAGCATCTCCAAAATGGTCACTTTAGAAAGGAAGGAAACAAACCTAACTAAACATTTTGTAAATTTAACTGCATGTAATTAAAACTTGTCAAAGTTAATTTAAGTGTATGTAACAAGGCTATATTTCATGTAACCTTAGACCGTTTGTCACCCTCATGAAAAAGTTTTGATATGAAAGATTTATGTTAAAAGGTTATTATGTTGTTGTCTTGGATGTTCTAGGTTATTTCTTAATGACATGCTAAAAACAGTTAAATTGCAAGGAGTGTGTGTTTGAAACGGACATCACCTTTCACTTTTTCAAAGTTTCTCCTTCAAGGACTTTTCCAGTTTTCTAGAGAAGCAGGGTGAACATGAAGTGGGTCAAAAAGAGATGGAGAAAGAAAGATAGAAAGATACAAGAGAAAGAGAGAGAGGGAGGGGATTATTGGAGCAGTGGCCCATGTTGGCCTTAATGGCCTCCCCCGTATCTGACTAGCAATTACAGTCCCCCAAATTATGATCTATCCAGGCGTAGAGGAGTGTGCTGGCCAATGGAGACGGATGGGCCGAGAGCAGAGGAGCCCGCTGCAGATTGATTATTGATTTGCTGGACAATGATGGATCGGGATTTGAAGTTGAGTGTGGAGAGAGAGAGAGAGAGGTGAGAGATGGAGCTGGGATTAAAGGAATGTTTGAGAGTTTTTTTTGGGGGGGGGGGGGGGGGGGGGGGGTCGGTGATAGATGAGTGTTTTATGGCTAAAGTGACACTGCTACCTCTAGAGGGAGGTGCTCATACATTGCACAAAAAAGTTTGGTCTTAGATTGTTGTTGAAATGCTGCATGGTCAGTTCGGAGAGAGCTGAGAGATGAGACCGAAGAGTGGGATATATCTAAGCATGCAGATGGATTCTGGAGAATAATAATATAAAAAATCTCAAACAATCATGTATATATATATGACCAGGGTCCTCTCTGTGTGGCGTTTGCATGTTCTCCCCGTGTCTGTGTGGGTTTCCTCTGGGTTCTCCGGTTTCCTCCCACAGTCCAAAGACATGCAGTCAGGCCAATTGGACATGCTACATTGCCCCTAGGTGTGAGTGTGTGAGTGACTGTCTGTGTCTGTCTGTCTGCCCTGCGATGGACTGGCGACCTCTCCAGGGTGTATCATGCCTTCCGCCCGAAGACTGCTGGGATAGGCTCCAGCACCCCCCCGCGACCCTGACGGAGAAGCGGCTTAGAAGATGGATGGATGGATGGATGGATGTGTGTGTGTGTGTGTGTGTGTGTGTGTATGTATATATATATTTATATTTATATATATATATATATAAAGTATTTAGTCAGTCACCAATTGTGCAAGTTCTCCCACTTAAAAAGATGAGAGAGGCCTGTAATTGACATCATAGGTAAACCTCAACTATGAGAGACAAAATGAGGAAAAAATTCCGAAAATCACATTGTCTGATTTTTAAAGAATTTATTTGCAAATAATGGTGGAAAATAAGTTTTTTTTTATATAAATCATGGGCACTGTGTCGTCTGGGCTAAAGACCACTCAGCTTGTTTTCAGTGCGTAGTTCAAAATCCTGTAGTCATAATGGTATAGGGATGCATTAGTGCATTAGGCACCATTAATACTATACAATATATACATGTTTTGGCAACATATGCTGCCATCCAGACGACGTCTTTTTCAGGGAAGGCCTCGCTTATTTCAGCAAGACAATGCCAAACCACACCCTGCATGTATTACTACAGCAAGGCTCCATATTGAAAGAGTCCAGGCGATAAACAGGTCTGCCTGCATTTTTTTTTATGTTGAACTGATGAATTTCACACTAAAACAGATGTATTTTCAAATAGAACAAAAATAAATTACATGCTGTAACTCCCCTGTTGTCTTCAAATTTACTAACCTTTTTATCCTTGGGGGTCAGTTTGACCCCAGCTATTTAAACCTCCAAATTATTATAATTAAAATTTTTACCCAAATTTATGTTTCAGGTTCTTTGTTTCTTTGTTGACTACCTAAATAGATCTTTAAAGCCTCCTCCCCATGCATGCAGAATGGTTATTATATGACATAGCTTCCCCCCAAGGGTCAGCTGTACTGGCGACCCACACAGTTCAAACAAAATGCGGCAGACGGATGCGTGCTGCCTACTCTTGCCACACTCGTTGGGCTCTGTTGCCGAGTCTTGCCATGCTGTTTCCTCTGTCATCTTCTGCTGGGCTTGGTCTTCTTTGTCATCTGCCTTTGAATTTGTTGTGTTGAGTTTGAGTTCATTGATATCAGAATATATTTAATTGATATCATATATAATATGAATAGTGTGTGTGTGTGTGTGTGTGTGTGTGTGTGGATCACCACCTTATCGTGGTGGAGGGGTTTGCGTGCTTGAATGATCTTAGGAGCTATGTTGTCTGGAGCAAAAGCTCCTGGTAGGGTCTCCCATGGCAAACTGGTCCTAGGTGACAAGTCTGACAAAGTGTGATCCATAATAATAACCCCAATGAAGACACAAAAACAGGACTTGTGTACCCTGCCCGGAACAGGGTTACCGGGGCCCCACCCTGGAGCCAGGCCTGGGGGAGGGGCTCGCCAGCGAGCGTCTGGTGGCCGGGCATTTACTCATGGTGCCCGGCCGGGCCCAGCCCGAAGGAGTTACATGAGTCCCCCCTCCCATCGACCCACCACCAATGGGAGGGGCAGTAGTAGGGGTTCGGTGCGTTGTGGATCGGGCAGTGTCCGAAGGCGTGGGCCTTGGCGTTCTGATCCTCGGTTGCTGAAACTGGCTTTTGGAACTTGGAACGTTACCTCACTGGCGGGGAAGGAGCCTGAGTTGGTGCGCGAGGTTGAGAGATACCGGCTAGATATAGTCGGGCTCACCTCAACACACAGCTTGGGCTCTGGGTCCAATCTCCTTAAGAGGGGCTGGACTTTATTCTTTTCTGGAGTTGCCCATGGTGAGAGGCGGCGGGCAGGTGTGGGCTTTCTCATAGCCCCTCGACTCGGTGCCTGTATGTTGGGGTTTTCTCCGGTGGACGAGAGGGTAGCTTCCCTACGCCTTCGGGTTGGGGAACGGGTCCTGACTGTTGTCTGTGCTTATGCACCGAACAGCAGTTCAGAGTACCCAGCCTTCTTAGAGTCCTTGGGAAGGGTGCTTGAAAGTGCTCCTCCTGGAGACTCTATTGTCCTACTGGGGGACTTCAACGCTCACGTGGGCAATGACAGTGAGACCTGGAGGGGTGTGATTGGGAGGAATGGCCTCTCTGATCTGAACCCGAGTGGTGTTCAGTTTTTGGACTTCTGCGCAAACCACAGTTTGTCCATCACGAACACCATGTTTGAACACAAGGATGTGCATAAGTGCACATGGCACCAGGACACCCTAGGCCGCAGTTCAATGATTGACTTTGTAGTCGTGTCATCGGACTTGCGGCCATGTGTTTTGGACACTCGGGTAAAGAGAGGAGCTGAGCTGTCAACTGATCACCACCTGGTGGTGAGTTGGATCAGGTGGTGGGGGAAGATGCCGGTCAGACCAGGCAAGCCCAAACGCATTGTGAGGGTTTGCTGGGAACGTCTAGCTGAAGAACTTGTCAGATTGATCTTCAACTCACACCTCCATCAGAACTTTGACCAGATATCGGGGGAGGTGGGGGACATTGACTCAGAATGGGCCATGTTCCGTTCCTCCATTGCGGAAGTGGCTGACTGTAGCTGTGGCCGTAAGGTAGTTGGTGCCTGTCGGGGCGGTAATCCTCGAACCCGGTGGTGGACACCCCAGGTGAGAGATGCCGTCAAGCTGAAGAAGGAGTCCTACCGGGCATGGTTGGCCTGTGGGACACCAGAGGCAGCTGGCAGGTATCGACAGGCCAAGCGATCTGCAGCTTCAGTTGTTGCCAAGGCAAAAACCTGTGTATGGGAGGAGTTTGGTGAGGCCTTGGAAAGTGACTTTAAGTCGGCTCTGAAAAGATTCTGGCAAACCGTCAGGCGACTCAGAAGGGGAAAGCAGTGTGCCACTAGCACTGTATATAGTGGAGATGGTGTGCTGCTGACTTCGACTGAAGACGTCATTGGCCGGTGGAAGGAATACTTTGAGGACCTTCTCAATCCCACCGACACGTTCTCCAGTGAGGAGGCTGAGTCTGGGGACATGGGAATAGGCTTGTCCATTACTGAGGCCGAAGTCGCTAAGATAGTTAAGAAGCTCCTTGGTGGCAAGTTCCTCAAGGCTCTGGATGTTGTGGGGCTGTCTTGGCTGACACGCCTTTTCAACATTGCGTGGACATCGGGGGCGGTGCCACTGGATTGGCAGACTGGGGTGGTGGTGCCTCTTTTTAAAAAAGGGGACCGGAGGGTGTGTTCCAACTACAGGGGAATCACACTCCTCAGCCTCCCTGGCAAGGTCTATGCAGGGGTACTGGAGAAGAGAATCCGGCTTATAGTCGAACCTCGGATCCAGGAGGAACAGTGCGGGTTCCGCCCTGGTCGTGGAACACTGGACCAACTCTTCACCCTCTCCAGGGTTCTGGAGGGTTCATGGGAGTTTGCCCAACCAGTCCACATGTGCTTTGTGGATCTGGAGAAGGTATTCGACTGTGTTCCCCGGGGTATTCTGTGGGAGGTGCTTCGGAAGTACGGGGTACATGGCTCTTTGCTACTCTAAATCCGAGACCATGGTTCTCAGGCGGAAAAGGGTGGAGAGCCCTCTCTGGGTCGGGGATAGGCTCTTGCCTCAAGTGGAGGAGTTCAAGTATCTCGGGGTCTTGTTCACGAGTGATGGTCCAAGGGAGCGGGAGATTGACAGGTGGATTGGTGCTGGGTCAGCAGTGATGCGGGCTCTTTACCGGTCTGTTGTGGTAAAGAAAGAGCTGAGCCATAAGGCAAGGCTCTTGATTTACCGGTCGATCTACGTTCCCTCCCTCACCTATGGTCATGAGCTTTGAGTAATGACCGAAAGAATAAGATCGCGAATACAAGCGGCCGAAATGAGTTTCCTCCGCAGGGTGTCTGGACTCTCCCTTAGAGATAGGGTGAGAAGTTCAGTCATCCGGGAGGGACTCGGAGTAGAGCCGCTGCTTCTTCACGTCGAGAGGAGCCAGCTGAGGTGGTTCGGGCATCTGGTTAGGATGCCTCCTGGACGCCTCCCTCAGGAGGTGTCACAGGCGAGTCCACCTGGGAGGAGACCCCGGGGAAGACCCAGGACACGCTGGCGCGACTATATCGCCCAGCTGGCCTGGGAGCGCCTCGGAATCCCCCTTGGAGAGCTGGTGGAAGTGGCTGGGGAAAGGGAGGTCTGGGCTTCATTGCTTAGGATGCTGCCCCCGCGACCCGAACCCCGGACAAGCGGAAGATAATGGATGGATGGATATATATATATATATATATATATATATATATATATATATATATATATATATATATATATATATACAGAAAACAAAATGCATATAGGTAAATGCTCTTTTATTTTGAACAGGCACTACAGATGGCAGCAAGAAATCTCTCCGCCCACCATTACGCCAGCATGAAACACAAGCAGGGGCTACTGCGGGAGGGTACAACCTACACTATATTGCCAAAAGTATTCGCTCGTATGCCTTCATGAGCACATGAAATTGAGTGCCATCCCATTCTTAATCCATAGGCTGTAATGTAATGTCGGCCCACCCCTTGCAGCTATAAGAGCTTCAACTCTTCTGGGAAGGCTTTCCAAAAGGGTTAGGAGTGTGTTTATGGAAACTTTTGACAGTTCTTCCAGAAGCGCATTTGTGAGGTCAGACACTGATGTTGGACGAGAAGGCCTGGCTTGCAGTCTCCACTCTAATTCATCGGGTTGAGCTCAGGACTCCATGTAGGCCAAGCAAGTTCTTCCATACCAAACTCACTCATCCATGTCTTTATGGACCTTGCTTTGTGCAGTGGTGCACAGTCATGTTGGAACAGGAAAGGGCCATCCCCAAACTGTTCCCACAAAGATGGGAGCATGAAATTGTCCAAAATCTCTTGGTCTGCTGAAGCATTAAGAGTTCTTTTCACTGGAACTAAGGGGCCAAGCCCAACTCCTGAAAAACAATTCCACACCCAGACTCATCCATCAGATTGCCAGATGGAGAAGTGTGATTTCTTACTCCAGAGAACACGTCTCCACTGCTCTAAAGTGCAGTGGCGGTTCTTTACACCACTGCATTCGATGCTTTGCACTGCACTTGGTGATGTAAGGCCTTGGAAACTCATTCCATAAAGCTCTCTACGCACTGTTCTCAAGCTAATCTGAAGGCCACATGAAGTTTGGAGGTCTGTAGCCATTGACTCTGCAGAAAGTTGGTGACCTCTGCACACTGCGCCTCAGCATCCACTGACCCCGCTCATTTCACGTAGCCGACCACTTCGTGGCTGAGTTGCTGTCGTTCCCAATTACTTCCACTTTGTTATAATACCACTGGCTGTTGACTGTGGAATATTTAGCAGTGAGAAAATTTTAATGACTGGACTTCAATTGCGCATGTGGCATCCTATCATTGAACCACGCTGGAATTCACTGAGCTCCTGAGAGTGTTCTTTCACAAATGTTTGTAGAAGCAGTCTGCATGCCTAGGTGCTTGGTTTTATACACCTGTGGCCATGGAAGTGATTGGATCACCTGAATTCAATTATTTGGATGGGTGAGTGAATACTTTGGCAATGTAGTGTATGAGGAGGGTAGACACCACATTTGTTACACTACAAAGTCTCCCCTGTTTGGACAGTTTACTCTAAGCAGCACAACTACAAAGTCCAAAACATCATCAGATTTTCACACAAGCGCTAAAAGTAGATAAAGAGAACCAAGTTAAACAAATGACACAAAAATATTATACTTGGTCATTTGTTTATTGAGGAAAATTATCCAATATTACATATTTGTGAGTGGCAAAAGTATGTGAACCTTTGCTTTCAGTATCTGGTGTGACCCCCCCCCTGCACAGCAATAACTGCAACTAAACATTTCCGGTAACTGTTGATCAGTCCTGCACACCAGCTTGGAGGAATTTTAGCCCATTCCTCCGTACAGAACAGCTTCAACTGATGTTGAGCATCAACAACTCTTTTTCTGAGGTCCTCAGAAATCTCCTTTGTTTGGGCCATGATACGCTTCCATAAACATGTGTTGTGAAGAGCAAACTTTGATAGATCCCAATTCTTTAAATAAAACAGTGTGCCCACTCACACCTGATTGTCATCCCATTGATTTGAAAACATCTGACTCTAATTTTACCTTCAAATTAACTGCTAGTCCTACAGGTTCACAGACTTTTGCCACTCAAAAATATGTAATATTGGATCATTTTCCTCAATAAACAAATGACCAAGTATAATATTTTTGTGTCATTTGTTTAACTGGGTTCTCTTTATCTACTTTTAGGACTTATGTGAAAATCTGATGATGTTTTAGGTTGTATTTATGCAGAAATATAGAAAATTCTATAGGGTTCACAAACTTTCAAGCACCACTGTACACTAATAACAGTAACAACATCAACAGAACAATAACTGTCTTTTTCTTACCAGGAGCTACTTTGTATAGTCACAAAGGTAGTGTTTGCTCCTCCCCTGTGTTGCATGAACTTTCATTGTCCTTGCTGGAACTATATTTCCCCACCTCACGGAGCATGATATATCAAAGTTCTTGTGGGAATTCTGTTTTACCCTCCTCCGTGTTGTGTGACCTTCCAGTGGTTCTCACCGTACCACAGGTATGGTTATGTCAGGTTGGGTCCCTAAAACTGAGAGCAGAAGCTTTTTTTTTTTTTTTTTTGAAGATTATAAAATTGCATGTTATAGTGGCCTTAATATCATCCAACACAACAGATGTGTGTAAAATATTGATATGTCTTGTGTTTAATACAGCTATAACAGGCTGAACGTCCATGCATACTAAATGTATACAGGATATCGAAACCATATTATGTTAATTTTATGTTTACACACACACACACACACACACACACACACACACACACACACACACACACACACACACACACACACACAATTTCTAAGCCGCTTCTCCCTCAGGGTCGCGGGGGGTGCTGGAGCCAATCCCAGCGGTCATTAGGCAGGATACACCCTGGCAGGTCTATGTTTACCCAGTTCTCCCCAGTAAATTAGAAAAAGTCACTAAATATAAAGCAAAAAAATTGTCAGTCATTTATTTAGTGATGTTAAATGCTGAATGGGGTCAAATTGATGTCAAAGATAATAGGAAAGTCTCTGTAAGAGGTTTTCATCTGAATAACAACAAAATGCATGTGTGCATGTCTTATTTGATGGCAGGAAAAGGCCTTTCTTACAGCAAGCTCTGAGGCCTGCTCACTCAGGTCAGTAAGTGAGTGTGAGTGTGTGTGCATGTGTGTCTGTGCAGCCTGAACTCTTTGAAGTTCAGTGTGTGTGTGTGTGTGTGTGTGTGTGTGTGTGTGTGTGTGAGCAGAGGCGTTTTGCTCATCCTCTTTGCTCTGTCTTTCATTTGGAGCATCCTGCGCAAGAAAACAGAGAGACAACAGTATCTAAAGCACATAGATGCGCAGCTGTATTTGAGGACTGTGTCTGTGATGATCTGGCTTCAAAGTCACTCCGTTTATGTGTATGTGTGTGCACATTCTTGAAACCTCGTATTTTTGCTGTTTTGGTTTTAAAGGTCAAAGCACTGCAGCACTGAAAATCAAAGAAGCTGCAGACTTTGTTGAAGCCCAATGAATTCACACTGCAGTCCCCATTCACTACAGTTCACCAAGACTGGAAATGTGATGCTGAGCAGCAGGGAGGTAGAAATGCAAAGTGATGCTCCAATATGTAGGTTGCACTTCAGTTGTAGTAATATATATATATATATATATATATATATATATATATATATATATATATATATATATATATATATATATATATATATATATACAAACATATATATAAAATAAACTGCTCAAAAAAATAAAGGGAACACTCAAATAACACATCCTAGATCTGAATGAATTAAATATTCTCATTGAATACTTTGTTCTGTACAAAGTTGAATGTGCTGACAACAAAATCACATCAAAAATCATCAATGGAAATCAAATTTATTAACCAATGGAGGTCTGGATTTGGAGTCACACACAAAATTAAAGTGGAAAAACAGTACAGGCTGATCCAACTTTGATGTGATGTCCTTAAAACAAGTCAAAATGAGGCTTATTGTTGTGTGTGGCCTCCACATGCCTGTATGACCTCCCTACAACGCCTGGGCATGCTCCTGATGAGGTGGCGGATGGTCTTCTGAGGGATCTCCTCCCAGACCTGGACTAAAGCATCCGCCAACTCCTGGACAGTCTGTGGTGCAACGTGGCATTGGTGGATGGAGCGAGACATGATGTCCCAGATGTGCTCAATCGGATTCAGGTCTGGGGAACGAGCGGGCCAGTCCATAGCTTCAATGCCTTCATCTTGCAGGAACTGCTGACACACTCCAGCCACATGAGGTCTAGCATTGTCCTGCATTAGGAGGAACCCAGGGCCAACCGCACCAGTATATGGTCTCGCAAGGGGTCTGATCTCATCTCGGTACCTAATGGCAGTCAGGCTACCTATGGCGAGCACATGGAAGGCTGTGCGGCCCTCCAAAGAAATGCCACCCCACACCATTACTGACCCACTGCCAAACCGGTCATGCTGAAGCATGTTGCAGGCAGCAGATCGCTCTCCACGGTGTCTCCAGACTCTGTCACATCTGTCACATGTGCTCAGTGTGAACCTGCTTTCATATGTGAAGAGCACAGGGCACCAGTGGCAAATTTGCCAATCCTGGTGTTCTCTGGCAAAAGCGTCCTGCACGGTGTTGGACTGTGAGCACGACCCCCATCTGTGTAGGCGGGCCCTCATACCATCCTCATGGAGTCGGTTTCTAACTGTTTGTGCAGACACATGCACATTTGAGATCATTTTGCAGGGCTCTGGCAGTGCTCCTCCTGTTCCTCCTTGCACAAAGGCGGAGGTAGCGGTCCTGCTGCTGGGTTGTTGCCCTCCTACGGCCTCCTCCACGTCTCCTGGTGTCCTGGCCTGTCTCCTAGTAGCACCTCCAGCCTCTGGACACTACGCTGACAGACACAGCAAACCTTCTTGCCACAGCTCTCAGGATGGCACATCAATGTATGAGCTGCACTACCTGAGCCACTTATGTGGGTTGTAGAGTCTGTCTCATGCTACCACGAGTGTGAAAGCACCATCAACGTTCAAAAGTGGCCGAAACATCAGCCAGAAAGCATAGACCGAGAAGTGGTCTGTGGTCCCCACTTGCAGAACCACTCCTTTATTGAGTGTGTCTTGCTAATTGCCAATAATTTCCACCTGTTGTCTATTCCATTTGCACAGCAGCATTGATTGAAATTGATTTTCAGTGTTGCAGTGGACAGTTTGATTTCACAGAAGTTTGACAGTTTTTTTGACTGTGTGTGTGTGTGTATATATATTCTGTGAAATCAAACTGTCCACTGCAACACTGAAAATCAATTTTTCATACACACTGTGCATATATATATATATATATATATATATATATATATATATATATATATATATATATATATATATATACACACACACACACACACACACACACACACACACTGCTCAAAAAATAAAGGGAACACTTAAACAACACAATATAACTCCAAGTAAATCATACTTCTGTGAAATCAAACTGTCCACTTAGGAAGCAACACTGATTGACAATCAATTTCACATGCATCTGACAAAATTTTTGTGTTACTACCTATTTAAGAGGTATATGAGGAGACCAAAAAATTCTTAGGGACACTAGTTGCCATGGGCCCCCGTGCCATGCCCCTCCCCCCACCACCCCAGTGAGATTGCGTCTAAAGGACAGACTCCCACCCTAGGCAAGCACATTTGAGAACCAATAATGCACAATAGTAAGTTAAAAGATTAGAAAGACTGCACTCCTTGTAGACTCAAAACTTTTACTCTTACAAAAGCTGCAACTTTTCCTGGAGTGATGCCTTTCTCAACAATTCTGTCTTGGCAACTTTTCATGCATTAAAGAGCCAGAAGCAGACATTAAGAAATTAGAAGCCGCCTTGCTACCAAATACAGTGTTGAAAAATTAGCCTCCTTAGATAAACGATTTTCTGTGAGAACTGTACGCTGAGCATGTCCTCTACTTTAGACTAATCACTGGCAAAAGACTGACGAGGCCTAAATTAATACCCCTAATGAAGCCATTAGTGTAATTAGAATGGTGGCAATCAGTCACTGTTTTGACCTATTTTTTTCCCTTCATCTCATAAATGGTAGAAAACACCTTAGCACTGCAAACTGTCACGGCTTCTCCACTCCTTGCACACATACGCATACACAATGGTGTTGGCTCCTTGGACTCTACCACTCTCGCTGTTTAGCATGTGATCAGCCTCTTTAGACCTTGCTGTCTTGCTAAGTGGGTGGAGAAGTGTGGGAATTGAAGTTGTTTCCATGTGCTGGTCTAGCAGCCATCTGTGCCATTTATATGACGGCCTGCCAGCCATCTCTGCCCTGAGAGCATGCCTTTTCCTTCATGGAACAGAGGAGCAAGTTTGTTAGAGTAAACATGAGCAAAAGGGCAAATCAGATCATTCTGGGTATGATAGGGTATTGATTGAAGTTCTTGCATGGGTATGGCCCATTAATACCATTTTAAAAGTTTCTGTTTGTGCCAGATGGAGGAGATCAGTTGCCCATCTCTCAGTGTTTAACTTGGTTGGTTTAACTTGACTGTTTTAGCTTCATACGCCTCGCAAACGCAGCTGCGGTTGACTTGTTTTGCAGTAACAGATAGCAACTTTCTCTGTCAACACAGAAAGAATTGTAAGACAAGATATTTATATTCTCAGCTTGTTCCAAAGTTCACACTTGCAGTTGCACGTTTATATGACACATTTCCCAATTTAGCCAAAGTGTGCAGTACACACTTTTTAAGCACTTATTAACAGTGTGCCAATATGTAGTTGCAGATGTTTTTGCGATTCTTACATTCTTCCCTGATATTTCAAGAACTTCGGCTACATTTCATTACTTTTTTAACATACCCTCTCTCACTTTAACTCACCACACAAGGATGTGCGTCAGTCCTATGTTACAAAAGAAGACGAGGGGACAGTGAGAAGCAGATTATTCAAACAGAATTCAGAGTTAGCCATGCAAACTTTGCAATGCAGAAAATATAAAATTGACAGGTTTAAACATAATATATCTAAAATTTGTGAAAAATTTTTTTTTCTGGCTACAAACTTAGTAGTGCATTCCGTTATGTAGTTGCTGGCTATGTAGCTGGCTATACTAATTAGCCAGCTAGCAGATTAAAGTGATGAATCTATATCGTCAGTCATGTATAATGGAGTAGTTTACAACCGAAAGCCCAGCAAATCAAGTGTTATTATGAAGTATTAAGCACTTTAAAGCACTGTGTGGCTTATAAACAGCTCTGTCTGCCATTATTTTCAGGTTTGAAAAGGAAAAATGTGCCGGACACCAAATGTGTAAGTCCTGGAGAGGAGTCAAATGTCTTACTTTTCAGTAGTGGTGGACCACTCCAATACTCTGTATCATATCAGCATCAATACAGGCCTTATTAAACAGATCCAGTGTCAGCCAGACATGGCCAATCCACTATGAAGATTGTATCGTAAACATAGTCACTCTAAAGAAGAGGAATGTCATTTTAAAGTGTGAAACACATCACATATTAACTTTAAGTTCTTATTAACACTCTATAGGTTATTACACCTGTTTAATTACTACTATGAATACAAATGAATATCTGATGAGTTTGCATCAGCTCCAAAAAATATGACCTGAATAGGATTGAAGGGGATCCACTTTTACCAAAATGTTGGCCCTGATTGGTCAAAGAGCTATATATGATTTATAATCCATATCTTAACCTGCCCCGGAGCAGCGTCAGTTGCTATGACAATGTTGCCTTGTAAAAGGTGATCCACTGCTGTAAGACACAAAATCCAGGATTAAGTCAGACTTAACCTCGTTAGCTAGCTAAGCAATAAATTACACTTTGTAAGATGGGCTCTTGTCTTCTAGGGCTAGTGTGTGTGTGTGTGTGTGTGCGCGCGTGTGTCGTGTGTGTGTGTGCGCGCGTGTGTGTGTGTGCGCGTGTGTGTGTGTGCGCACGTGTGTGTGTACAGGAGTGTACAGAGAAGATAGTCAATTGTGCGGACAGAAGCACCTCTTTAGGAGTGAGCTGGTGTGTATGATGCGGTGTGCTGCTTACAGTCCTGCCAATTAGCCCATGTTTACGGCTCTAAAAAGCTCTTTTAAGCCACATTAAACATGCACATTTCACCAAATGGCTGCATGTCTGCGAGGTTAATGAATTTTCTCTTCAGCAAGGCGCCAGAAATTAACAAGTGGATCTCTGAGATGGCAGCTTGAGAGCAGTTTTTCATGTAAACAAACTCGGGCTGAATTCCCCTGTCCACACACATACACACACACAAATAACTTTGCTTATAGGACGACTTTCCTCAGATCACACCTGGGGGTCTATCAGCTCCCCAAGACTCACTGAAATCAATAACACAGGGACTTTACAAACAAGGACCAGTGAGACCTGAGTGGAATCCTGCTTTCCAAATCCATAAATCGCATCCAGGATGGCTCAACAGAACCAATCGGTTTAACACCTGCTGTTTGTTCTGTCCTGCATGTCACATGCTCAATGTTGCAAGTGCTTTTAGAAAATATACACCAAGCCTTTGGATGCTAAACATTCTTCAAGGGAAAACATGAGGTTTTAGCCTGTTTGAAGTCCGTTTGCTTAGTAGTTGTATGAAGGTCTGTGTGTATTATGACCAGCATGGTGTATTTTCTAAAATCCTTTTTTGTTGCTGTGGTTGGTGCTACATGGCTGTGAAGCTTCAGCAAAAGAAGGGAGTAACTCTAACACAAGAACAGCAGTTGTGTGCTGTAGATTGCAGAAGTAGGAGGATTACAGAACAATAGCAGCCACAGTGTGGATTTGTAGAAGGGGGGAGGAAAACTGGTCTGAAAAACTGGTTATATTCCTAAAAATGAAAGTCCCTACAAGGGTTCTTTGAAAAACTCTCTCTGAATAAAACATTAACAATAAAAACTCACCTGAAAAGGACCAGAGGGGTATGTTTTTACTATAAGTCTGGTCCTGATTGGTCCATGAACTTTTTACAGTAGGCCTTGGCAATATCTAAAAATGGCATATTTTCTAGTTTTAACAAAAGTATTTATCGATTATATAACCCCAGCAACACTAGCAAAATAAATAAATAAAGTCTGTGGTCCATAGCAGCTTTGACCTACTTTCTGTTCTATTTATTTGCTTTTTTTAATATTAACTTCTTTTAATGAAAATGTTTAATAAAATGCATATATTATTATGATACTAAGTAATCCAACATCGTTTGAGAACTACTTTATCTGTTGTAATAAACATTACTGCAGATTTGCAGTGACATGCATGCTCTAGCTCTCTGCTGGAGAAAGTTTAGACTGTAAGTGATTTTCAGAACCATGGTGATGAGCTTTCCACATTAAAAACAAGCTATTGTTCACCATTACAATGGTGTTTACATAACTCAGCTAACTTAGCTGGGACACTTAATCTGTACATACTGCATTTTTCTCAGTAAATCACACACAACAGACTTAGTGGGAAGTTAACTCTACTGGAGCTGGAGGCCCCATTATTACTGTGTTTTGAGAGTAAATGTGAGTAAAGCATTGTGTAACTTTTATTTAATATCATTAATATTATTAATTACCGGCCAGAGATTACCGGACGAGAATCAGACAAATGTTCTCTCCCAGTTAGAGTTAACTGCCCTGCACTAACATCCAGTCATTTTAGCTCAGTGTTATGGCATTGAGTCACTTTGAGCCAAGCTGAAGTTCCAAAGCATGTTGGCATTCATTTTTGATTCCATTCACTGAAGTAAATTAAGTAGACTCCATGCCATAAAGCTAGCATTACTGTGCAGAGATAAATAACATAGGCAGTTTCTTAACAAACCCCTCTCCCTCCCTCTCTCTCTCTCTTTCTCTATCTCTTTCTCTGTTTCAGAAACTGACTAACACATGCAGTTTCCCAACATATTTTGCAAGCTATTTAATGGTACATTAGTCTCTCTAATTCTCTCTCAGTTCTTTGATCAAAACGGTGAATATCGGCTTTTCTATACAACCTTTGCCATTCATCACATAGTCATTGGCATACTTGTCCACCATCAATGATATCCTATCTGATTACGTTGCCCTATTGTCCATACCAGGATCATACATTGCAACTTTGGAGAAGGGAGCGTGGCTGAGCGTCAAATAAAGGACAGAGAGCCGGTTGGGCTAAGTAGCTGATAATATTCACCCATGGCTTTTTTCTGCCAGCCTACTTATATCCATCTCTTTCCTCAGTAGGGGCCAGCGACCAGTGGAGACATAAGAGCAGAGCAGGAGCAAGAGCTGTTTGTCCATTCATCATGAAATTTTCATACAATGTAAAGGGCAGCCTCTGTTCAGTAGAAGAACTAAAATCAAAACTTTTTTTTTCTTTCTTGGACAGAGATTATGTCGTAAACATGCCTAATCGCTCCCTACAGTTTTGCCTCAATAATCACAAAAGTGAGGTTTTCTGGTTTAAAAGCAATCAAAACCCCCTTCAGATGATTTATGACAGAGTATGAAGTGCTTTGGGATAGACACATGAGAGCAAGCCATCAACATTATTGCCAGGAAGTTAAATATCATGTCTGCACTTATTAGATTGTACATTGGTGCATTACTTATTTGCTGTGGGGGGGTTCCCAATGGTTGTGCGACATATTTGCACAAAGCATGATGGGTATTGTAGAGCGAGAAATAGATGGTTGAAAACACAAAATGTACATAAAATAGTTCTGTCAGACCAATGAGGTTGATGGATGCAATGATGCAATGCTACAGAATACTGCAACACAACAAATAACATTAAATGGGAAGCCCCTTTAATAAACCTTCATTCTTAGCATGGATCCAGAGAGCTATCGGAATCATGTCATTGTCCGCCAATATTTGCTTGAAAAAGAAATAGCAGCATTTGTACAGATGTTTAGTTGATGTTACGTTTGATTGACATTTCCTAATATTGTCTGTAAGAACAGAATATTTAGGCAATGCTGATCTACGTTGCTAAAATGTCTGCATTGTATTCTAGTAGTGTACGGTATGTCGGTTCATCTAAACCCTTGATCACCTGCTGCTTTCTAGTTCATTGCATTTGAATCAGTCTTTGTTTTTTAAGGCAGTGAAGGGAATTTATTTGGAGTTAGCCTTGCCATGCTTGTTTCCTCTCATACCACATGAGTAGCTGCATAACTCAGTCAGCTGCATCAGACAAAGCTGACCTTGGCTTCTTATTCAAATTTTCCATTCCATGTTAAATGCTGCTCCATTTAAGGTGCAATGGAAAACTCAAACAAAAAGGTAAGGAATAAGAAGTCCGCTTCAGCCTCATAGCAATTAAGAAGCAAAACAAGGGGGCTGGTGTTAGAAATCAGTATTGAAATATGTTTATTTACATATGCATTTTTGTTTTTGCTGTTTCATACAGTAAAATATTTCAGATTTCCTTTGTTTTTTAGAAAGTGGTTCTTATTAAAAAGGGAAGGATATCCCAAAATAGTCACTGATATTATAAGTCTAAAAAATAAGACTATAAAAAAAGACAAATATTTGAGCATGTAAAATTGTTTTATTTAAATGCATGTATATACTGTGATGTACATTGAAATCTTTTCAAAATTATACTGTGACAAAGTTTTGGACATATTGCCCAGACACCATTGCTTACTGAGGAACATGAAGACTGTTGGGCGCTATTGAAAGTGGCAGCTTCTTTTTAAGTCCTTGCAACAACAGTGGTGTGTAAGTGCTTGTATGCGTGTATATATATATTCGTGCTCTGCTCTGGAAGCCCATTCCAGGCTAGTGCCTCTGCTCTGATTTGATATTTATGACTTAAGGCAGCCTTTTTTTTCTGGTGATATGTTTTATTTTCAAAAGACATTTCATTTCTTTTCAGGAAGGAAAATATTTCCTCAAAATGAACACACTTGCAAACGGGTATAAAGGAAGCTGAAGGTAAAAAGGGCTTAAATATCTTAATTGTCAAACCAAAACATTTCTCAACATATCTTTGCAAGGTGAACTAAATGGAAAAATAAGGCGTTTGTTGTAGATGTATAAATGCTTATAAACATACTTCTCATGGCGTGAGAGGTGTTCTTCTATCACCTCTCACGGCATGTGCATGGTCATTTCTGCACATTCATGTGATGCCCACAAGCTTTTCCCTGTATTTATTACTTTTGTTTCTGTGTGGAACTTGCTAGCTGTGTTGTAGACAGTCAGACCTGTTTGAATCTTCAAGACTGTACAGCAGGCCCTATTAGACAATTCAATGACCTGCATGAGAGAAAACCTTCATAAACATTAATGATGTGTCTATTCTTACCTTTACCTTGTAATTTCTATATCCCATAGGTCACTGCGTAACAGAACACATACTGGGTTAAACTGACCCAGCAAGCTGGGTCATGAGTTGCTTGATTAAATGATCACTTTGACTCGGTACTGAGTCAAGTCCAAATTTATTTATATAGCACTTTTTACAACAGGTTTTGTCACAAAGCAGCTACAGAAAAAAATCCAGGTCCAAGCCCCTATGAGCAAGCCAATGGCAACAGTGGCAAGGAAAAACTCCCTAAGAGCAGGAGTAAGACACCCTAAGATGAACCAAGCCTCAAAGGAGGAATGCTTCCTCCTCTGGTCAACATGGGATAGCAAACAATAACAGCAGAGAATACAGTTTGACCATTAGCATTAGTATAAAATACAGAAAAGGGGAAAAGCAGAAGTCATTAAAAAAATGCAGCAGTTATTTACTGAGCTATTTTATCTTTTTAGTTGGGCTGTTGTCTGAGAATTTTTGTTTGTGTGTTTAATTTTCATTTTGTTACATTTTATAATATTTTCTTTATTTGAAAAATGTCAACTTCTTAGTTTAATAGAAGTACTACAAATGGAGTAACTACTTAAATCTTTATTAATTTTTAAACTTCTAAGGTTATTCTGGCTTGCTGGTTTCAATCTGTAAAGAGAGAAAAAAAGCTAAACAAACAGACGCCTGAAGAGTAGTGGTACAAAGTCTAGTCTTTTTAGAGTTGGTTGGTTAACTAAATAGGATAACAGAGTAATGTTGGTAGTCCAATGTTAGCCAACTGCAATAAAAATGTCAATTTAAAAATGACTTAATATTCAGCTAAAAACAAATATCATGGGCTACCAAATATCATATCAGCGGCCCTCTAGTAAGACGGTGTAAACTTGAAATAAGTCGTTATAAGTTATAGCAAATCGTACTACTAGCTAATCATATCACACTACATCCAGAAAATTTTTTTTTTACTTGATAAATCACATGTATTTTCTGGTTTCACTTAACCCCTTAAAACCCCAGGCTTACTGCATACTAAGACTATTCAGTAACAAAAAGGACTTAAATGCAAACTGACTGAGCTATTATGTTACAGAAGTTTGTAATAAAACTTTGGATTTCGTGGCTTGTGGGTCCTGGCCATTTAAGCACAAAGTACAACATCTAGACTATAAGTTTGCTTACTGATTCAACCATGATTCTATGACCCTGCATGTTGAGGAACTGTTTTTATTGACTCTGTCCTAACCAACATATTCAAGTGCTACAACTGGTTGAAAGTTGGTGCATTATCTGCATTGTTTTTGTCACACAGTCACTAACCCCATTACTGCACCATCCAGTGCTATGTAAAGAACCCTACTAAATGACCCAACAGGTTCCACTCAGCATTGGGGTAGAGAAAACAATCCCAGCATTTTTTAGACAATACTGATCTGAATACTGCTATCCATGCTCCACCCACAAATGCATTCTTTTGTAGCAGCTGTTGTGAGGTTGGACAAACTTTACAGAACATTAGAAAAAATCCTTTTCAACCTACTGACAAAATGAACACATTTGTCAGCAGTATGTCCAAAACTCTGAGCACATTTTGCTCAGAGTCACTAAAAAAGCTACACCACTAAGTTGTACTATGTTGTTGAAGCTAAATGAAGCAGGTCGGAAACGATGATGAATCGACCACTGTACTAAAATTAACACAATACCAGTGTCTAGTTCTGTAGTTGCACAGTAGAGAATGCATTAGTGGGCGGAGCATTGTCTAGGTAAATTCTGGTTGAATTGAACTAATGGGGCATATCATCACTGTCATGCCAGAACTGTGCATCTCCATTTTTTTTTTTGTTTTTAATGTTATTTATTTATTAATTGCATAAAAGTTCATGATGAATGATCCAATACAAATGGTCCAAAAATACCTTGTTACAGGTAATTGTTAGTCTGGTTACAGTGCCATCCTTAACAAGTTAACAATGTTTTTTCTTCTTTACTATTCTGGAGATCTCAAGTTTTTATTCCAATAGTGACGGTTTTTACACATGAACTTTTTCTGTTGTCTAGCAGCTGCTTTCCAGCCATGTCCTTCCCTGTACCCACCATACAGAATATTCAGGCTGATTTATGGATTTGTATGAGCAGGATTTGTATGAGATTTTGGTGCAGGCGTTGTAGCTCTAAGCACCAAGGCCTGTGATACAGAGCTGCTGCTGGTATTGAGCAACTGGTTCATGTACTGTTCATTCACAGATTAAAGAATAGAAAGAAGGACAAGAGAGGAGTGCAGTAAAAAAGAGAAGAAATAATTCTGAATAATGTATCACTGGTTCTTAATTCCTTCTGTTTAATACTCGCCTAAATCCCTCAACTTCGCCTAAAAAACTTCAACAATTTCACACTCGAGTAATCTTCAGATTTAATAACCTTAAGCTTTGCTCATTCCGTAAATCTGAACTTCACCCACTGCATCCTCTCTCCTCCACCCCCGCTTCCTCCTCCTCCTCCTCCACCTCCTCCTTCTCCTCCTCCTTGTGCCTCCTCCATGCTCCTCTTCGCGCGCCTGTGCGTTTTATCTCAGTAATAACACAAAGCCTCCTTCGCTGCCTCCCGTCAGTGCGATAACAGAAATTCCTGCGCATATTTTAATAGCTTCTCGCCGCTATCTCTGGCTCCAACTCCCGCGCAGCGAGCACGCTCACCTTGGCAGCGCAGCCTGGAGGAGATTCCCCACCACGCAGCTCGCATCTTAATGTAGGCTGAAGCTGAGACTGCGCCGTTACCATAGTGCCGCTCGAGGCAGGACCACAGCTCACCGAGCAGCACAAAGACCTGAGGGACTGGAGGGACAGACAGACGTAAACATGGAGTAAAGCAATAGACAAGCCTCAGGACTCAAGGGGGACAAACTGGACAGCAGGAATACATATATTGTAGCATCGGCTCAGAAGATGATATGGAAAACAAAGTGCAAATGCCCTTTTATTTGGAACAGGCACTTTAACAGGGGGTAACATGGGAGAACACAACATCCTAGGAGAATAGACACTTCCAACACACTGTAACCCACCCTCCTCCGTTACAATTACTCTGATTAACAGCAAATGAAACCACCCAGCAACAACAGCAGAAGCCCCAAAAACTGACCTTTGTAAATGGGAATATGGTGCACTTTGAGAGCTACTTTTCATGCCCGCGGACCCTAAGCTCCTAAAGGCCGCATGGAGCCTGTGTGCTTTGGCAATTATGTAATAATGGTGACAGGTCAATATAGGGGATTCTACAATTACAGTAATTGTAATGATCAAACACTGACCTGTCATTACCATTTGTGTGTGTGTGTGTGTGTGTGTGTGTTTCCCGCCTGATGACCCGTCGATCTCTGTGCGGATATCGCAGTGCCTCTCGGACATATCCGCATGGATGAAGGAACACCACCTTCAACTAAACCTGTCCAAGTCTGAACTTCTGGTTATACCAGCTAAACGATCCATTCAACACAACTTCACCATAACCATCGACTCACTCTCCCCGACAAAGGTTGCTAGGAACCTGGGGGTTATGGTAGATGACCAACTATCCTTTACGCACCATGTTGCCTCAGTGGCTCGGTCCTGCCGCTTTGCGCTGTACAACATCAGACAGATACGGCCGTTTCTAACACAACGAGCCACCCAACTCTTGGTACAAGCAGTGGTCATCTCACGCCTCGACTACTGCAATGCCATACTAACGGGCCTCCCGGCCTGTGTTGTAAAACCACTGAAGATGGTTCAGAACGCTGCAGCGCGTCTGGTCTTTAACCAACCAAAACGGGCGCATGTCACCCCACTGCTCATTGAGCTCCACTGGTTACCGGTTGCTGCTCGTATCAAATTTAAAACTCTTACGATTGCCTACCAGGTGTTAGCAGAGCAGGCTCCTTCCTACCTGCACTCGCTCCTAAAGGCTTACAGCACCGCCCGGCCGCTGCAATCCTCCAATGAACGTCGCTTAGCTTTGCCAAACATTCACACAAAGCAATCGAGACTGTTCTCATACTTGATTCCCCAATGGTGGAACAAGCTACCTTCCACTGTCAGAGCAGGGGCGTCCCTCGCTATGTTTAAGAAACTCCTGAAGACAGAGCTCTTCAGGGAGCACTTACTCTAATCGCCTCTTGCAATCTAACCACTACCAACCTTATCTCCTTCTTGCCCTCCTTCCCTTCTCTACCCCACTATTACCCCTTGGCTTCCTTTAAGGCCTGACTATGTTTGTTCTATGTACCACATTATTTGTAAGTCGCTTTGGATAAAATATATATATATATATATTTTTATATATATATATATATATATATATATATATATATATATATATATATATATATATATAAAATGTGCGTGCGTGCGCGTGTGTGTGTGTGTGTGTGTGTGTGTGTGTGTGTGTGTGTGTGTACTCCGAATATCCATTACATCAAAATCACATCACATCCTTTTTCTACACTCACTGCCCTGTCATGAGTTATGAGTTTGGGGCACTTTGTAGTACTACAATCAATGACTGTAGTCCATCTGTTTCTTTCCATACTTTGTTTCACCCTGATCTTTAGAGGTCCTTCAGAGCTGCTATTATTTGTATGGTGGATCATTCTAAGCACTGCTGTGACACTGACTTGGTTGCGGCGTGTTGTGCTGCTATGAATACATCAGACATAAAAGTGCTGCTTTTTTTTTTATTGTGTCCGCTTTCTGTCCACTCTATTAGACACACCTACCTTGTTGAAATGGTTAAATGATCACATTGATAGCCATAAAATCTTTATTCATTTTGTGTGTGTGTGTGTTATTTTTGGATAATTGATTAAGATTTCATTAAGGCTGAAATCTCTGCAATGGTGGTAGGCTGTACAAAGTTTCTAAAGAAGCGTTTCAGATGGAAGTCCTTCATCAGATGTGCAAAGTATGCATCAGCAGTGTGCTTCTGAAGCTGCAGGAGGTGAACCAGTTGATATTCAAATTTCAAGATGTTTAAAGCATAACGCTCATTCCAGGGGGAGGGGTGTATTTTTAAACGGTCTGTCAGAAGAGGTTTTCTGTGAGAAGATGCCATTCTCCACAACATTTTTAGCACTTTTTTCCTTTCAAAAATTCCCATTGCTAACTTTTCATCTCTAGCATCTTGCGAAACTTAAAAATGTTACCTAGAAATATTCTGAGTATATCACTCTGGGTACTAATCTGCTCTTATTTGGCAAGACAATGACTTATTTTATGCTAAAATGACAGCGATAGTGTTATTACAGTATGCAGGACCTGGATAAACATATTATTTTGATGGCATAAGTCCTGTGTGAATGCTTTGACTCCTTCACAGTGCATGCTTGAGAGGCTCCACCAAACATACTAATTACAGCCGGCTCTGTTTTTTGAGGCATCACGGGGGACTTGTGCAGCACAGCACTCATCACACCAGAAATCTCAGCATAACTTTTTGGCATAGCCCTGTCAGAAATGAGTGTGACAGGGGCATAAACATGTTCTGATGAGTTTTAATCCATTTGAGTCAATAGAGAGGTGTTTATTAAGTTTTGCAACATGCTGCTGGAAATTTCTAATGGGATTTTTGTATTCAGCTTTTTGAGGAGGAAAAAAAGAAGGGAAGGGGCTAAATTTCAGCACACCAGGAAGGAGGCTGTTGTGGTCTGATAGGATAGATGCCAGCTTTAGAGAACTCCCTCTCTCTCTCTCTCTCACATACACACTCATACATACACACACCTAGTTGCCAAGGCAGCAGAGAGAGGAGAAGTTAGCGACAGGAGGCTGATGTCAGCTGCTTGTGTGTGTTCAGAGTTTGTTTCGTTTTGCAAGGAAAAATACTCAGTGAACGCTCCGTTTCTCTGGAAAGGAAAGAGCTATTTCCATAGCTAAACTCCCAACAACTTACACTGAGCTGGTACTGATAAAATTCAATATCATGGTACTTTACAAATATATCACTATCACATTTCAGATGATATTTAAATATGCATTAATGATGTTAATGATCCTCTGATTCCTGAGAGAGAACTGCTACTCTACCAACCACTGAAAGACTTTTTAGGGAAGCAGCCATGGTTCTTCTGTTGCATCAGTCCAAAAAAAAAAAAACAAACATTATGGTACCTTTATTTTAAAGAGACTAGCCTGTTTTGATTAGACTTTGTTGTTTCCAGTCTTTAACTCCTAAAAGACATTAAACTGAATCTTACACAGTATTGTAAATGTTAACCAGACACAAAGCACATTTCCCGAAAGAAAACTTATCATTTGTGTTTTTTATGTATTTATTTTAAAGCCCTCAGCAAATGGCATGCTTTGAAAGGAGTGATGTAGCATCATTTGTGTAACTTTTTTTTCCTCGTGATTGTTTCTCTGTCAGAAGAAAACCAAACGGAAGCTTTACAAGAGAAGGGAAAAATCATTTGTAGGATGGTATGTGCTACCCTAGGCTCAAGGAGGACGCTGGAGGCAGTATTCACGTTTGCAGCAGCCATGTTTCTTTATTTTCACATCAAATATACACAAAGTAAACAACCAAATCCCAAAGCTATGCTGGCCACTTTTCAGTGGCTTAAGATAGACTTTTCAGTCTCTGTCTCAAGCTTTCAGCTCTTCAGTCTTTTGCTGCTGCTGCTGGTCATCTCTCTCTCTCTCTCTCCGTTCCCACTCAGCTCTTTTTGAAAGGCACGCTGCCAGCCAGATCAGCATCAGCTGGTTCTCAGTAAGGGCAGCGTGAGCACCCGAGCTCAGAGGGAACGAGAGACAGCCCGGTCCTCCTCCTCGTTACTGCCCCAGGTGGCAAATCTGCCACCTGAGTTGAAGGTGAGGTGTAACCGGGGGCGAGACCCAGATGGAGGAGCTCAGGACTTGCTCCTTGCCGGCAGCGTCGTCGTCCTCCTCTTCCTGACGTCCCTCCCATGACTCGCATCACTCTCGTCCATCGGGGGAGCTCGGGCTTTGCGCTCCACCCCCTCCACACTCGCGGCTCTCTTCCTGGCATCCTTGCCGAGGTTCATCAATGCTGCGTGTTCGGCTGCATGCCACATCATTCTTTACTTCCGATGGAAGTGAATGTAAGAACTGTGGGTTTCCTTCGGGTACACCGGTTATCTCCCACCATCCAAAGACATGCAATCAGGCCCATTGGACATGCTAAATTGTCCCTAGGTGTGAGTCTGTGTGTGACTGTATAGGTCTGTCTGTCTGCCCTGCGATGGACTGGTGACCTGTCCAGGGTGTATCCTGCCTTCCACCTGATGACTGCTGAGACAGGCTCCAGCTACCCCTGTGACCCTGAAGGATAAGCGGTTTAGAAGAATAAGAGTTTTGGACGGTTTCTATTGACAGTTTATCATGAAATTTACACACAGTGTAAAACTGCTCTTTACATACTAAAAATGCCAGCTGCTCTACATTGTATGTAAATTTCATGAACAGACCAGTAGTGTCATTTTTACTTATAGTTTCATTTTTAAAAAAATAAAAATAATCAAAAATGGAGATGTGATGTTTTATTTAATCAGCATCATTATGCAAACTTAGTACTGTGCAAAAGGCACAGACCACTTTTCATTTAAATTGTATAGTATATAGTGTGCCCACTTTGATTTCATTACAGCATCCAGTAGTTTGGGAGACTTCTCAGAAAGATGTCTGCAAGGATATTTTCCCCATCTTAGAAGTTGGCTGCATTAATTTATCATAGTCCCTGCCAATAAAAACAGTCTCCATTTTTTTTATTATATTTTACATGATTTGACCACACTACCTGTCCTTTACATTGTGTAAAGATTTCAGGCTTCAAAATTGCTTGAAATAAAATCTCTTTATATTAACTTACATTAAAAGTAAGGAAGGGTTTTGCCTTCTCCTGTAAAACTACCATTTTGGAGGCTTGCTTTTCACTTTTTTGAGCTTTTTGAGTTTTATGTATAATTTGCACAAATTGTTTCCTGAGACACCAAACTTATCTGCTGTTTTTCTGTCCGTGTGACTGTTTGCTAAGCCGTGAAGGTTGTTGTTTTAGGCCATTGTTTTTGCGCTTTTCCAGGGGCCAAGATGCCAGAAGTGTGTTCCTACCGAAGGTCACCGCAGAGGTGATAAGCCCCTGCTGTGCCCATCAGAGGAGGCTTGGTGGAGCCACATATAGTCCTTGGAACTAGGTTGATGGATATTCCTCTGACCTCGCCTTTGCTGGTTGTACTGACAGGTTATCTTTTATTTATTCATTAGAATCAAGTTTTGTGTATGTTTAAGAGAGACCCATCATAGAAGTGCTGATAGTTTTGATTTCACCATAACAAACCGGATTTATTTGATGTACATGTCATCTGCATTAAAGTATGATCATTCTGGGAGTGGAGAAAGAGTAAAGAGAAGGGCCAGCAGCTGGTATTGGATATTATTGTCTGCCCCTCTCTGGGTTTCATCTTTAGAGTTTATTTGCCATGAGATTTGCTTTATCCTCTTCCTTAAAATCCATTCTTCTTGTGTGCCTGCAATGCTGAAATGCTGAAAAGTCAGACTCTTGGTCTTCAGTTTTGGTTTTGGGCTGTGTTCTATCATAGAAATTATAAAAGGCTGTTTTTCATATATTTCTAAATCTTTACCTTAGTCTTGCTGTGGCAAATTACACAATACATTTAACTTAATTGTGATGTATCAGTATCTGTAAATTGTAAAATTAGATGTCACAATTCTTGCATTTTCACCTATTGATGGCAGTTATTTGAACTAATTACAGGTATTTTAAGTTGACCACAATCAGTCCGTACTGTGCATATATAGAAACTAAGCTGCAAAAACAGTTTGATTTCTGTTTTGATTTCACTATTTTCGCTATATCAAGCAAACCAGTGTAAATATTTACCTATTCAGGCTACAGGAGTTAAGCTCCACCCAGTCCCACTAAAGTTATAATGTTTCATCTCAGATTGCTTATTGAACGAGGCACAATGCAGGGCAGCCAATCAGAACAGAGATCATTTCCATATAGCATTCTAAAAGGCACAGCCTGTTAGATTCTAAGGGATAATATCAGGTAAAAATAAACAATGGTTGTTTTGGAACATAAAACCACACTAAGGTAGAAAGTTGTAAATAAAATACAATAAAAATTTATGTTTACATCACCACAAAATGAATGTGAATTGGGTGCCTGCTCATCTTTTGGGGTGCCACCTTTAGAGGGCAGCAGTAAGTAATGTTCGTTTGTATGAGCTTGAGCTGTTTCAGTCATCAGGTGGGAGTTACTAAGTATCGACAGCTAGGAAGCAAGACGGCTACTTTGGCCACTTTAATCTTGTACTATAAAAATTGTATAAAATGGACAAAAATCATTAATCACAATTTTTCTGTGCCAGATAATTGTCAGTTAAAATTTAGTTCACTCAGCACTAGCTTGAACGTCTTTCCCATAAACTCAAAGGCAGTGCTCATACCCTTCGAAATCAGAGCTGTGGTAATTTAAGACCCCTTCGTTACTGAGAGGCATACCTATCCCTCATTAGCAGTGTGGGTTGCTAGAGGAGACAGATGGAAAAAATGAATCCTGGATTGCTTTACATATCCTGCGGTTTGAACATGGGGGAATTATTTAAAGTATTAGTTGTCTGGCCATATAGTTTAATCTCAGCGACAGAGTGCTGGGGTGGGGGGGTTAAGGCGGTGTGGGGACTGAGTTGGGGATATGAGGGCAGCGGGGGTAGGATTAAACCCTGTCATTCACCCATATTCATCTCCTCCCCAAAATACAGAACTGCTACAGGGGGTATCCCAGGTTTCTGTCTCTCTCTTTACCTTTTCTTTCTTTCCTCTCTCTCTCTCTCTCTCTCTCTCTCTCTCTCTCTCTCTCTCTCTCTCTCTCTCTCTCTCTCTCTCTCTCTCTCTCTCTCTCTTTCACTCACTCACTCTCTCTCTCTTTCACTCACTCTCTCTCTCTCTCTCTCTCTCTCTCTCTCTCTCTCTCTCTCTCTCTCTCTCTCTCTCTCTCTCATTTATATATATATAATAATCTTTTTCTTTCTTTCTGGTTCTCTCTCTAACTCTCTAACTGTCGTTGATTTTCTCTTTCTCTTTCTCTCCCTCTGTCTTTCTCTGCAGTAGAGCGGATTTGCAGTAAGTCAGTGGGCTTTGTGTGCTAGTCTCCCATATGCTAGGTTTCTGGGCAGGCATCTATGGCGGAGAGAAGCTGTTTTGTCTCTCAGATGGCAGCGGCGGACTTGTCAGGGAATGGAGGTCCTGTTCTCGCATGTCTCTGAGAAGTTTAGCATAAGTCTGCGAGTGTCACTACATGGCAGGCAAACAGGGCACTTTTCAGCCCTGCAGCTTGCGAAGCTCCTCTTTAACTCCATATAAATTCTCACGGAGCATTAGACGGGTTTCACCGGAGGAGGCCGACTGAGAGAGCTCCAGCAACTCAGCATTTACAGCACACAGAAAATCCCCCCCACTTCAGAGCGACAGGGCTATATTAGAGACTCTTAAGTGGAACTAGTCTGTGTTGGTAATGCATTAAACACTTACTGCTTCTCAGAGTTCATGTGAAGTGGCCTGTGGTACAGCAACATCTGAAGTGTCTCTCGGAGGTCACTTGAAGTGAATCAGAGAGATCTCAATTTTAATGATGGATCAAGGTGTGCAAGATATCACCCAAAACATGTGGTTCTTGGCTTCAGTTTTTTCCAGGTAACAGCATCTTACTTTTTCTGTATCTAGATTTAAAACACAGCATATAATCTTATATTCAATTTTTGATGGAAAGAGTTGTGGAAAACCGGGGTCCTCTCTGTGTGGAGTTTGCATGTTCTCCCCGTGTCTGCGTGGGTCTCCTCCGGGTTCTCCGGTTTCCTCCCACAGTCCAAAGACAGGCAGTCAGGCCAATTGGACATGCTAAATTGCCCCTAGGTGTGAGCGTGTGAGTGACTGTCTGTGTCTGTCTGTCTGCCCTGCGATGGACTGGCGACCTGTCCAGGGTGATCCTGCCTTTCGCCCGAAGACTGCTGGGATAGGCTCCAGCATCCCCCCGCAACCCTGATGGAGAAGCGGCTTAGAAACTGGATGGTTTGATGGAATTGTGGAAATGTGTCATAACACTATACTCAAGATCATTCAGTGCAGCCTTACACTGAAGGACAACTGTCAGACCTGCAAGCAGGATTTAGGAAATGCAGAGGAACGAGATCATAGCTGATTCATGCTGGGAAACTGAAAAAACTATAGAATTCAAGAAGGAAGTCAACAGTAAAGCCTGAGTCAATCATGTTGAATTATGGAATGTCCTCTGGAAAATAGGAATACTGGAGCATGCCATTGTTCTAATTAGAAACCTATAAACTGATCCACAAGCCACAGTCATGTTCGACCTGAAAGGAGTTAGACAAGGCTGCACACTATCACCACACTTGCTCAACAGCCTGTATGCTGAACATATAATGAGAGAAGTGGGACTGGAGGAAGATGATTGAGGAGTGGTGTAAGTAACTTCAGTAACTTTCAATATTTTGAGATGATACAACATTCATAGCAGATCAAGAAGACTTGAAGGCCCTTAAGGAAAGTTTAAGATTAGAGTGAAGAGAAAATAAATGATATAATAACAGAAAAGACAGATAAGTGCATCACTAATGATGAATATATATAAGAATGTTAAAACCCTTGCCTCTTTGGATAAATTAATAACGAAGGATCCAGCACTCAAGAAGTAAGACACAGACTGGCACTTGGCAGGACAAGGAAGAAAACCTGGAAGAAATATTTAAATATATATTAGGCTACTTAACTGACCTGAGAATATCAGTAACTTTATTGGGGAGCAGCTCTTTTAAAACAGCTGGGGTGGCCCCTACCCTGTAAAATTGTGTATACATTTTGGATGCATATTTTAACTAGATGTAGTTGTATCTGCCAAAATTTTAATCTGCAGGTCTTGTAGACATTTTACTGACAAAATACAGATACTTAATGGCTAATGGGAACCATGCTTGGCTTGAATACAGTTTTAGAAAAATAAATAGAGAATTCAGTTTGTCAGGTAAAGCTATCTTTTTGTCATTCCTTAATGTTGCAACACACAACAGCAGCACATTCATTCTTAGGAAATCTTTCAAAAGGAATTCATCCAACTTTTCCAAGAATTCTGCATAGTTCAGTCATCAAGATTTGAACAAATCATTCAGAGCAGTTTGTGAAATTTGATGTGTAATTGTTTTTATAGTGGTGATAATAGCCATAATGATAAAGTTCCACATTTTAACCATTTTATGAATAAATGCTTCAGGTATCTGGTTCCTGTCACCAACTCTGTGAACAATTGCAACTTGGTAAGTTTTTTCTAAAGTATTGTATTCATATCAGACCACCCTGAATGATTTTTCTTTACACTACAATTTAATTATGCAAACATTTTTAAAAAATGATTTCCCCTTTAAAGAACTATTTTAAGACTATTTTAACTATTTTAGTTTCTTCTATGGCATCGCTCCAAAGTACCCTTTTCAGCACATTCAGTTTTAAGAGTGCCACAACCAAAGTGGTGCTCCAAAAGTCCAAAGACTTAACCACTGCTCTCTAGATTTTTTAAGAGCCTAATACCTTGCTCTAGTTCCTTCACCTTGTCCTGATGTGACTGAGTGAAGCCGCTCCAGTCTCTGATAATGGAGCTTTCTTATTGAGGACAGAGCAGCAGGAGCTGGGCTGCTGAAATCTATAAGACAGATAACCTTCAAATCGCAACCATCCATCCTCCCTGCACCACTTTGATGAATAGGATTGAATGAGAGGAAAAATAATACATATCAAATTTTAGTACACACATATGGCCCATTAAGTCTTTTCCTGTTGCCTTTATGGCAGCCTTAATCCTTTTTAATATGGCAGAAAATCAATGCTTTTATATTGCTGGCCCAGTTTTTCAACATACTCAATCAAATCCACTGAGGAATGGTCAATAGACCTTGAGTCAGTCTATGAGGTTTGTTTAGCGCTCGTCAGACATGCCATGGCCCATGGGCACAAAGATAAATAAGCATAAGCAGTGTTGGATGGCTTTTCTTTTAATCTCCTTCTTTCTTTAAGAAAATACCATAGAGTGAATCATTCCTTTGACGTTTGTGATAAAAGGTGAGCACTTTCTTTGGACTATCCAGCGTTAACCTTTTACATTATCAGCCTTGTAACAACATAAGTGTGTGGAAAACAATGCAAACTGGTTGTTGTTCTTAATGTAACACTATGTAAGTTCTGGGGATTTAGATTAAGACCTCTCTGGTGAAGATATGTAATTGCGTATAATGTACGGGATAACATTTTTTAACATCAGTAATGCTTCAGGCCCCTTCCCTGAGCAGATAAATCTGATGATTGCAAGTGTGTTAAAAGATTATTTAAGGAGAATTCAGTCAAACCTAGTGAAAGACATGGCTTCTGAAGATTTTAAGTGAATTATCTACTAATCATTGTCATCATATCTTCATCAGTATAATATTTATTTTACATTTTAAAACTTCATGATAACTAGTTAACTGTTGTCAGTTGCCTGCAACATATTTTCCATGCAACTTGACATTTACCCAAAGCATTTCAGAAACAATCAGATGTATGCAACATATTCAGTCACTTCACTGGTTAAACAAATTAGGAGCTTGTTTTTTGGATAGTCCATATTGTTCTCTCTATAAAGTCATTCAGGAAATATAATTTACACATTCATCATCTTCATATATTTTTTTCCCAGCAGTCATTGCCATTCCTTTATTCTATAAATATATATCTGTCTTAAATCCATCTATCTGTGGTTCTTTAACACATATTTGAATTTTATCTGTTGAATTCATGTTAAGCCTTTAAAAAGTTCATATTTAGCTAGCTGTTATGATTATAATCTGCTTAATACCTCACTCATCCTGTCCTTGAAGCACAAGTTTATTTTAGACCACATTATTCTCCCCTTCTGTAGTAAATTTCACCCTTTGGATTCTAAATGAATTTGAGTTCATAGTATTATTGGGCGTGCCAATTGAGGAGACAATGAATCTAGCTAAAATCATATAAATCATGAGAACAGCACACTAACAATGAAAAATAAATAAGCAGACATTTGAGCAGCTGTAACCATTAGCTGGCTAGTTAAGGCCAGTAAGTTACTTTTGCTGTCATGGCTCAGGGAATTGACAAAATGAGAATCTATCAACTTTGAGCAGTTTGGGGGAGGGTCCTCTTTTCAACTACACAACAAACCATCTTCTGTTTCATTTTCTTGTCCATTGACCAGGTGAAATCAACTGTATGAAAGTTCGGCCACTTGATATGTTATCATCATTTCGATTTGACTTGATAAAGTGAATTGCAGGACACTTTCAATAGTGTAGCTCAAGTACAGTTTAGCTTCATGTAGGTTTCAAGCAACTAAAGTTGCATGAAAGTCTCAGTATGTAAAGCCAGCTAAAAGACTTCACAAAATCTTACCTGACACCTCTGATTTTTAAATTACTATTTCAGGCTTGATAGGATGATTTGCAGCAGATTGTAGGCACCATATTTTACCATAGAATGTCCCTCCTGACTCAGTAATACTACTACTTTCCTATAAAAATCTTAAATGGTGCACCTTTTAAGTTATAGAAGGGAGCAAGGGCAAGCCAGGAGGTTCTGGCCATTTAAGGAGTTAAATATGATGCATTTATGTCCTTAAGACTGGTTTCTTGGAAACACGTGGCATTGTTTGGTATTTTGAGATGTTGACTTTTTATTTTTTATGATGGCTTTGAGCATAAGGGTAATATTCAGAACTCAGCTGTGCTTTGCTTCCTCCCCCTGAGCTAGGATAGAATTCAAAGTGGAAGGTTTTCTGGTGCTTACCATCTGTAATCTCTCTGAGTCTGCAGAGGGAATCGTCTCATGCTGAGAGTATAGGAGAAGGTGAGAATTTCCTCATATGCTCAGAGAGTAAAGGGAAATAGATGTCTTTCTGTTTTTCTTTTGCTCCACACCCCCACTCCCCACCCTCATGCTTCCTCACTCTCTTTTTTTCTGGTCCCTCTCAGTCTTCCAGGTCTATGGTTTTGAGGTTTTCTCCCATAATCCACAAAGAGACGCTGATTATCTATGTGCAGGAGAATGAAATAAGTCTGTAATTCCAGTGACGGCAGGCTGCTAAAAGACCTAATTTGACACAACAAGACTAACAAAAAAAAGTATTTATGTAATCATTTTCAGGATTTAACTGTGGATGGAAAGTACCTGGAATAAAGTGGGTTTAGGCCTCCTGCCTCTTGGTGCAGCTGCAAGATTATTACTGTGGCCGGGAGTGGAGCTGACAGATAAATTGTGCATTAAGACGTTTCGCTGCATTGAAATATGCCATTTTTATTCCACACACTGAGGAAAGGCCATTAAAATGGTAAGCAATTTATTTGTCTCTATTTTTTTTTTCTACCCACTCTGAAATAAAAAGCTGAATTGCATTAAGCATTTTTTCCCCCGCAAGACCATTTTCTCCTTGAGCTCCCTGGAAAGGGAAGTGCCTGATTAGGCAGAGAGTGAGCGTTATTTGCTTATGCACTGAGGCTGAAAGCACGAGGCCTGTAGTATTTAAGACCGTTCACTCTCATGCCTTCATTTCCTTGAGTAATTGCCTTCATCATGGCTGCCATGATCCACACTTCCGGCCTCTTGGATCTGGTGCTGCGGGCTCTGGAGCAGTGGTCTCTGGAAGCATTGTGATGTGTGATTTATACTTAACTAGACATGGTGCTACCACAACCGAATGAGTTGTCACAAGTGGCCATTAAGTCAGGGACAAACACTGAAATCAGTTAAATGACCTCTCTATGGCCTAGCTCCTTCCTAACACCCTGCTACCAGTTGCAATGGACTACATGTTTAACCCCACAGAGAAAGCAGCATGGACTAGACTGTTTTTATCCATATTACCCATGTTAGCTGCTGATTTTATGGCCATATTTAGCTCACTAGCTTGTTAGCTACATTGTGGCGAGGTCCTATTTCAACATCCTTATCCTTCAACCTATAGCTTGTTCCATAAAATGTAGCTTGTTCCATAAACTGTTTTCTCAAATGACAAAGTTGTCCAAAAGTAATTGCAAGGGTGGAAAATGCTGGAGTAATTATATTCCATTACAAGTCATTTGGAAGATTTGTAGTTCACACAAGAGCCAACATTTTTCTTATTATTCCCTGAGGTCCATCTATGAGGTTTGCATGTTTCTATACACCGATCAGGCAGCATTATGACATTATCAGCTCTGTTTACTATATAGATGCACTTTGTAGTTCTACAAATACAGACTATACTCCATCTGTTTCTCTCCATACTTTGTTAGCCCTTTTTTTCCCTGTTCTTCAGTGGTCAGGCCCCCATGGACCCTCACAGAGCAGGTACTATTTGGGTTGTGGCTCATTCTCCGCACTTCAGTAACACTGACAGTGGTGTGTTAGTGTGTGTTGCGCTGGTCTGAGAGAATCAGACACAGCAGAGTTTTCAAAAACTTTAGTGTCACTGCTGGACTGAGAATAGTCCATCAACCAAAAATATCCAGCCAATAGCATCATGTGGCAGTGTTCTGTAACCACTGATGAAGGACTAGAGGTTGACCAACATAAACTGTGCAGCAGCAGATGAGCTATCGTCTCTGATCTACAAGGTGGACTGACAAGGTAGGAGTGTCTAATAGAGTGGACAGAGCGTGGACACTGTTTGAAAACTTCAGTAGCACTACTGTGTCTGATCCACTTCTACCAGCACAACACACACTACCACACCCCCACCACATCACTGTTACTGCAGTGTTGAGAATGATCCACCACCCAAATAGTACCTGCTCTGTGAGGGTCCATGGGGGTCCTGACCACTTAAGAACAGGGTAAAAGGGGGTTAACAAAGTATGCAGAGAAACAGATGGGCTACAGTTTATAATTGTAGAACTACAAAGTGCACCTATATAGTAAGTGGAGCTGATAAAATGGACAATGAGTGAAGATGCAAGGAGGTGGCCATAATGTTATGTCTGATCGGTGTATAACAAAAACTCCTCTGTTACATAACCATTTTCCAACCGCTCTTTATCCCTTAGAATTTTGTTACTGTATCCTTAAGACCAAAATATGTATACAATCTCTGTTCTAATTGGCTACCCAGTATTGTATATCATTCAAAACGCAGTTTAGGGCGAAATAATCCTTATAACTTCAGTATGAGTGGGCAGAGCTAAACTCTTGTAGGCTGCATAGGAGGATGTAAATGCAAAGTTTTTTCATGATCCCACTGAAACACCGAATTCAAAACGGGCTCTTTTGCAGCTTAGTTTCCATATCAGGACTGTATAGACTGGGGAGTGAAAGAGAAAAACATACTTTCTTACACATTTACATACTTCTTCCCAAATATTGCTCTTCTGTGGCTCAGGAGAGCTAATGGTGATTTTCCTAGAATTTTTTAGGAGAAATAGCATTAGAAAAAAATGAGACATTCTTGCACATAAAAAACCTAAAAGTAATTGTTATTCACAGCAACGAAACGGAGAAGGCTTAGTCTTGGAAGAGAAGCAGTAATGTTCATTTTGAGATTCCTGTCTTACTTCAGTTGCAGATAAACTTGAATGTTACTCTCTTGGCAAATCTGAGCACAATGTGTACTAACAACTCAAGCGGAGGCATGTGTGGGAGTTCTATGCTATTTTTCTGAGGAAAAACATCTGAACATCAGTATATTTTTAGTTCTATACTCCATACTGTACTTCCACATTTTATTGGGTATGCTATGGTTTGTGCGCTTTAGAAACTACATGTTTGTACACTTTATAACGTTTAAACAAACGCAGACTGTACTTGATTCAAATGTGAATATCAAAACATGTAAATTCAACATATTTGATTCATGTGGAGGCAATGTATACATTTAAATCAAGTAAAGTCTGTGTACCCATACTTTTACTTTTTTCCATTGAAAAAGTCAAAGCATCTGCCTGTGTGTTTCCATGGCAGTGAATTTACTGATTGGTTCTGAAAATGTAATTGTCCTGTTAAAGTGATGGACATGTTAGTTAGTTGTTACTAGTTAAGACACGACTTATGTATTTGCTGTGCAACCAAATTTAGTAAAAGGATAATTGGAAACTAATTAGTGTTATATAAGGACTTACTAAAGACTTTATGCCCAAACTTAAGTATAAACCTTCGCAAACCTGATGCAACCCAGTCCAGGAGGAAAGGCAGTGTAAGATATATGTGTGTGTGTGTGTGTGTTTGTGTGTGTTGAAAATGGCAGATGCTGATTGCACTTTTTAAAATTTCATGCCGAATGGACTAAAAGAGATGGTCCAAAGCGATAGAAATAAATACATTTGTTGCATTCATTTACAATGAAAGTAAAAAAAAAAGTTTCTGTGCTTCATCTCTAAAGTGTCCTTTTTAGAGATGTGAGGTTTTTTTTAAAAAAAAATTCAAACTATGTCTGTTGTGTTTTGGGCATTTTCATTTCAGTTTTTGCTTTGATAGTTTTACTATAAAAGACTAATGAAATGTTGGAAATATGATTCTCTGTCCACTTCTTGTTGTTAGGCATTTTCTTCAGTCTCACTGCATTGTTTTCTATAAGCACATCAAAACACATTACTTATTAGAAAACTGTTTATATTGTCTGCATTATCTGGATTCTATTTGAAAGCCTGTGGCAACATTTTATATTAGCCCATTGAGTAAGTCTCCTGCATGCCGACCTCATGATACCATTTTCTTTAGTATTGGAATGGTAAACCAGAAATGTTAAAGAGGAAAGTGACCAGTCCAGCAAGGCCAGTGAGGTTGGAATACCATAGTTTGGACTAAACAATGTGTAGTAGAATCTAGTTTAAAAGTTATGTGAGTATATAACTTTGCTATCTATGGGCTCTTTGTTTTACTTGAAACAAAGGAGAACATTGTAAATACTTACCAGTAAATGAAGTATGTGTTTTTGTTCTTATGTAGTTGTTCTGGTTAGAACTTAGAGTTGGGAATTGGGCTTCATAGTCAGTGTTAGAGGGAAATGTCTAGCGGTAGTACTTAAGTGTGCTAGAGGCATCAGTAAATGAGACCATTAGAGTGAAGTGTGGAGGGTTAAAGTGTGGTGTGAGAGCCTTTCTATGCTCCTGCACTGCTCTCATCTCTGCTCGCCTCGCCTTTATGCTAATGGAATCAGGGGAGAAAACCAATTGTCCTTAAGGAATGGTTGAATGAAATGCGCTGTAAATGCCAGTGAATGACAGATCGAAGAGATTGCAGGGATGAAACACAGAGAGAGAGAGAGAGAGCGAGAGAGTGAGTGAGTGAGTGAGGGGAGGAGGATGAGTAGAGCTCCTGCTTTTCATCTCTCGCTGTGCTGTATGCCCCCGTTTCCCAAGCAGATATAAGCTGCAGTTTTACGGCCTAATAGTGAAAGAAATATGAAAATGTCTGTGGATGTAAGCTAGTGAAGGATCTTTGCAGTGGGCTACATTTCCTTTAATTAAAAACAAGATGAAGAGACAGAAGAGACTGAGAGAAACACCTCAGGACATTCTCCTGCCGTTTATGACCACCCACAAACTATTTTATTCCAAGGCAATGACATGTACCAATGCATTTACTGCATGGCAATAAAGAGATGCTCCTAGTGTGTGATACTGAGAGAGGCTTATAGGAAACCATACTGAGGGCAGGGATTTTTACTAGCCAGTGGATTATTACAGCCACAGAGCCTGTGATCATGCTCGGGACTAAGTGTCCCTGCAGTGTATTGAGTGGTTATATACTAATTTTTTTTCCTATGACTAATCTTTAATATTGTTTTAAAATACTGATAATTTGGTCTGACAATGTCAGACGGGGCAGTCATGGGCTGGAGGTTAGGGAACCACCCCTGTGAACGGAAGGTTGCAGGTTCGATCCCCTTGGATGACAGTCCATGGCTGAAGTGCCCGTGAGCTAGGCACCTAACCACCCAATTGCTCCCCGGGTGCCGTGGATAGGGCTGCCCACTGCTTTGGGCAAGTGTGCTCACTGCCCCCTAGTGTGTGTGTACACTAGCATGCATGTATGTGGGTGTTTCACTGCACGAATGGGTTAAATGCAGAGGTCTAATTTCACAGTGTGCAAACAGTGACAAATGGTTTAATTTAATCCCTTGTCAGGGTAATAAATAGGCCTGTTAGTCTATCTCCTTGGTTTAGGTAGAAATCGGTTTGTTTTTATTACTACTGTTAAAATTATATGCAGGTTGACTGCTGATAATCTGTTTATATGAATGCCAGTAAAATCTTTTAAAATGAAGACCATTTAAAGGCATGAATAATGCAAAATCTTGTCATAAAAATGGCATCACCAGTGAGATATATATATATATATATATATATATATATATATATATATATATATATATATATATATATATATATATAAAGAATGTACCGATTTCAAATATCAATATCAAAAAAACACAAAGTACTCTCTTTCACCAACCTTTGTGAAAACCAATGCTTTTAGATATTGTAATTGAAATACTGAAACATAGTGTTGTGGGGTGGGCTGCGAGCAGAATGGAGGTGTGGGCTTTGCCTTGGACAGATTTCATATATACATCCAGGCAGTGTTCATACACACAACTTGAAAGTACTTACAGTTGAGACAGTATTTAAAACATTCCTTGCTTCAGTGATTCTATTGGCTCCTCAGCCAATCTCTGATGGTCATTCTTGCCCAGAGACTAACGCTCATGTACTCATTTGGAAGCCACAAGGCCACACAGACAGTGACCTAAACAGGTTCACTTGAGCCAGTTAAAGACTCCCCATGTGACCCCCCCATGTCCTGTTTTATACATTTAGTCCCACCTTAATTGAGCCTGGTGTACACCAAGCCAGGACAAAGGGGTTTACATCATTAAGAGCAAACAGTGTAAATAGTATTTACATGGGCATTTTCTCATCTTTACCAGTCAGTATATATTCAGCTATAGCTTTTTTTTAAGCTTGTTTATTTCTTCACACATGTTAGCGCTTTGCTGCTGTTACTCCCAGAATCACTGTGGCGCCAACCAGCCCTAGAAGAAGTCACAGACAGCTGCGTCGCCATTTCTCTGGAACAAAGGTAAGTATACACATATTAGTCTTGTAAATGTCTCTATAATATTGCAGTGTAGTGGTCTAAAACAGTGGTCTTTGTGAGGTCCCACTGGCATCATCACACATGGTCATTACTTTGTTATATAGTTTACTGTACTACACAGTAGTTTGGGTTTGCATTGCTGTGGCAGTAAGTCAGAGGTCCATGAGCTCACATGAACAATTTCTTTCTTCTTCCCTCCCTGTTCTATCCATTTTTGGATGGATGCAACATAAAAAAACACAAAATGAAGAGTTTACCAACTCTTTCTTTGACTCTTGGTGTCAGTGACGGCCCTCTTGTTTTGAAATGTTTTGATGAAAACTTGTATCTCCGTTTTTGTAGATTTTTATTTGTCTACACGATTTGAACATCATCAAACATGTAGGAATCTCGTGGTGGTGCCCACAGAAACAGACAAAGTTGAACCAGTCCAAATTTTTTATAATCATGGAGTGGACCAATCACACTGTGGTCTGTGAAACTAACAATCAGTATACAGAAACATATAATAAAATAAAAGTCTAGTCTGCTTATATAATTAGTATAGTATATAATAAGTATATAATTAGAGCTCTGTAGAATCAAAATATCAATAATCTAAACAAATATTGACCTCAGAATCAACCATTGTATTGAACCTGTAAAAATGTGATGTGTATGCACTAACAAACATTAAATATTATGAACATATCAAATAATAATAATAATAATTAAAAAAACATTTTTATGACACAGACTGAACTCTCCTATTAGTTCAGATATCCACTCTGTATGGCTTGCATGTTCTCCCGTATGTTCATCTTTATATAAGTCTTACACTATTTTAACTGTTTAAAATCAAAATATAAAATCCCTAACAGATGTTGAAAGGCTGCTTAATGGATGATCAGCCTAATTAGCTCATTATTCATGCGGTAGTTTTGGAACTGGTGCTGATGCATAGTGATGAGGCCTCTTGATTGTTGTTTTCGATGTACTCTAAGTGAATGTCACTCTGTGTCCATGTGAACGCAGTCATGCAGACCGCTGACGGAATGTAGAGATTTTTTTTGTTTGTGCATATGAATTTTTTTACCCAGCTGCAACTCCCTGAAGAGATTTTATAAGAACACTGTTTAAGAACAGTGCCAAATGTGTTTTTTTTTTTTTTTTTTTTTTTAATTCAAATATGATCTGCTTCAGGGCATATTTGGGGACACATACTTAAGCTTCAAAATTGTTTGGACAGTAAGACCATTTTATTATCTTGCGTATTCCAGCAGTTTGGATTTGAAATGATAAAGTGACTATGGGTGTTAGTGCTGTCTCTCAGCTTTTTTAAGGAGCTGCATGGAAGATGACTTATTAGGCTTTTCCTTCCAGTGTGTGCTATTGTTGATAGTAGTATGAGACAAAGCTTTTTTTCAAAGTCAATATTTGAGGCTGTATGATCGTGCTTTCTGGTTTGGTCTGTGTGCTAATGTTGCTAGTGTCCTTTTTTCTTGTATACTTTGATTCTCTGCTGTACTAATTTGGTACAGTAGCCAGGCAGACAAATGCATGAAGATCTTGTAATGATCGGTAACAGAAAACGGTCACATAAAAAATTCATTACATTCAAACATTTCATTGCAAAGACAGTTAATCTTGTGTTTTTTTAGTTTGCTGCAATTTAGAAATTATAAAATATTTTTTGAAGGGCAGTTTCCCTTCAGGCCATTCAAGTACTCAAATTACTTAACTAAATACTTAAATGCAAATAATTGAATACATGACATATCTTTTACATGTAATGATATTTTGAAGTCTATAATGCATCATATGCATAATTAACTGATCATTAACTGGTAATTATCCTCCAGACCTGCGCTGTAGTCATTATGTTTCAAGACTTTCACAGGTCTACCATATGAACTGCTCTACTGGATTGAGACTGGGTAATTGATAGGACTGACATGAAGTGCCTTCTAAGCTATTCTAGACACCATCTTGTATTCTTGTATGTAGTTCACAGCAGGTCTGGACTAGAAACAAATTTGTCTAGATCAGCCCACTACAACCACAGAGAGCCCCCCCAGTTAGCTAGCTAGTTAATTAGCCAGCATGTGATACTACATTAAGCTAGCCATCTGTAGCTTACGTGCCCACTGAATGAACTGATTAACTTTCTCCTTCTTTGGCCCTGCAGTTCCTCACTATCCAAAGAAATTGTGTACTTTCATTTCTTTTCAATTTTCAATTTCTTTGCATCTTGTTTAGCTAACTCGCTCATTTAATTTTTTTCTCTATATTTAATACCATATGTTTGATTTAATGTGCCAAAAACAGTTATAATTCATGTTTGCAGGGCCGTCTTCCAAGCCCTCTGTATTCTTAGAATTAAACGGGGTATTTTTTGTTACTGTGCCTTTAAGATATATGTAAATGAACTTTGTTCTCATTTGCTTGTACTGCATTGTGCCTCATTCAGAAAGTTTGAGCTGTAACATTCCTCATAGCTTCAGTGCAGTTTGGTGGGGCTTAACTTAATTGTCCTTTAAACCATTATTGTATCTTTGAGGTACATTTACATTGTTTGTACCTGATGAACAAAAATGTACCTGTATAGTGCCTCTTTGAAAATAGCATCATTAAAATGTTCTCCATCAATTTTGCATTATATTTAAGTAAATTTCAAGAAAACAACTTTTATTTAACACAAGACAAAGAGGGAGACTGTGCTGTTTTAGGAAACAAAATGAGGACATGTATGAAGTACACCCACATGAAACAAATGGCATGTGTCCTCTGTTCATTCAATTTTCTGGCAGCATTCATAATGAATCATACACTCTTTTATTTGTTATGATGAGAGGTGGGTTGTAACTAGTTTCATTTATTCAGTTACATGTACACAAGGAATATGCTGACAAATTTGTACTTTCCCAAATATTTTCAAAAGATGACAGGCTAGTGTTAAATTCTGTTTACATTTGTGAGGAAATATACTTTTTGCTCAGTCAAATATTAGTCATTCACATTTAGTTTTAAATTTTTTAAAGTATAATTTCTAGTGCTATCAAATGATTAAATTAATTAGTTATGATTATTTGCATTATTTTGTGAGGTTAATTGTGATTAACTACTCAATGAATGCTTAACTGTTTTTTTTAAATAGTTTTTACTGTGGGCAGTTTGAACTGATTCAGTTGAGTGGCCCCTATACAATCAATGTAGTCCTGCCAGTTTCCTGATGCCATGTTATGTCTTGTTTCGAAGGTAACTATAACTTTTGCTGTTGCTTTTGTTCGTTTGCTGCTCATTGATTTATCCATAGGACTTCCACATGCTGCACAGTGCTTCTCAATTTTCATATTCTTTTTATCATGTGTATACAAAGAAGGAGTTTAGTTTGGTTCAGATTACCCTCGACAGAGGGACAATTGTTCTGGAAAGGCAAATTGCTGGTGAAATGTTTTGGTGCTACATTTTTTAAAATAAGGTAGCATTTTCCTTTGAAATTAAGCTTTTAACATGTTAACTTGACAGCACTAATAATTCCATCTAGTGTTTGGTCACAGTTCTGGCTTATCTGACATTTAGTGTCTTATTTTATAACATCAGAGTGCATCAAAAAACAAAAAAAACATTTACTAACCACTTTCATTCTGCTAATCTCTGCTCATTTGCCACATATGTACTTTACGAACACATATGCTTGTGTTTTTATATCCTTATATTTTTATGTTTTATGTTATATTTATTTTCCTTTTTTATATTCTTGTCTTATTTTTATTGTATATTCTGTTTTTTATAGCATAATTGTAGCATTTTACTGCATGTTATGCTATGTATGACTGTGTATGTGACTCTTAAAGCTTGATTTGTCTTGATTTATTTAGGGTACTCTATTCACCTCTGGTTATGAGTCATACAAAAGCTTTTCTGAACTTTCCCTCACTTCAAAAGTCACCAACTAGTTTTGACCCTGCACTCAGGAAAGGACAAAGCCAAGCAGAAATGTGCGGACTGAGCAGTGAAATTAAGGAGCTCTCCATATGGTGGGGCAGCCAGATGTGTTCCTTTCCACTCCTCAGTGCAGAACGCAGCCGCCGTCTCCTGCACGGGACATTTGGCACTGTGAGGCTCCCATAACTCATACAAGGAGCACTCCAATAACAAGGGCAGCTAGGGGACGGAGATTTCAACGCACCAGCCAGCCTGAAATGCATAATGTATGGCATCGCAGGAGAATGCGAGATGAGCCTCCCGTGGCCTGGGGGGGGCCAAGATTATAAGCAGAAAGATGGAAGGGAAAGATTGCATTAGCCGGTGGAGATATCTAAGCTGCTGCTGTTAGTTTTGCATTTTGTAGAATTCTAGTGGTTGTTAAGTAAAATTATACTATACTATTTGTCATATTTGTAACTGAGTAAACCAATTATTTTGCAGATGAATCAAGCAGTGAGTTTTAAACAAAAGCTTTAACTTAAATAAAGTAGATTTAATAAACTTTTATTCCTAAATGCTAGATTCCAAAATGCTTCATTGTGAAATTGTCATTTATTTACAGTACTATACAAGAATTAGAGACCACCTTTAATTTATCTGATTTCAAGTGAGAATGGCCATGATGTATGTTATTCATTTTTCAGGAGATATGTCCGAAGAGAAAATTTACAAGATGATCCTTTTTACACAAGTCAAAGGAAAATATTTCAAAAATACAGAAGTCAACTAACGCCTGGTAGTCCACCAAAACTGTGATTGTGATCAGACAAACTGTACTCTCAATGAATCAAAACAAATTTAATCTTTATTGATGGGAGGTATGAGAAACAAGGAGACAGGAGAAAATCAAACTGAAATTGAAAAAAATCCACAGATGTTTCTATCCGTCCTTCCACTGAAAGAAGGCGACTCAACTCTATGAGTCTGAAAGGATGTGCAGCTGTCAAGTAGCTGTTACTGAAAAAACGAAATAGACAAAAACACAACAAAACAAAGAAGCTGCTGATGTTCTCAGAACAATGGGCCACCCCAGAGTCCAGACCTCAACATCACTGAATGTGTTTGGAATTACTTGGATTGTGAGAGGTGGAAAATGCAATTAATGTCTAAGACTGAACTTTGGAGGTATGGAAAAATATCCTAGCAGATTTCTTTGAAATGCTGAAAGCAAGTGTCTTGAAATGAGTGGTAACTGTAATAAAAGCAGTGTATATAAAGGCAGTATAAGCAGTATGTATGCACACTCACCTAGGACTATACTAAGGTGGGTAGGGCCTCTTTTTGCACTCAAAACAGCCTCAATTCTACAAGGCATTTCAGGTGCCATGTCAGGTGCACGTTCATGTTGTGAATCACCTGTTCTACCACACCTCAAAGATGTTCTGTTGGATTCAGAGCAGTTGACTGAAAAGACCAATGAAGAACACTGAACTCATTGTCAATGGTCATCAAACCAGTTTGCGATTATTTTTGCTTTGTGACATGATGCATTATAATGCTGGAAGTAGCCATTTGAAGATGGGTAAATAGCGGCCATCAAGGGACATTTATCTCCAGAAACAGTGTGCACTGCACTGCTCCCACATCATTGGCTGATTAGATAATTGCATGAATGAGGTGTGCAGGTGTTCCTAATAAAGTGCTCTGTGTGTGTGTGTCTGTGTGTCTGTGTGTGTCCGTTCAGTGTATGTGTGTTCGTTCAGTGTGTGTGTGTATGCTCAGGTTGCTCAAGGGCTCATGGAACATTTTTATCTGACAGCATGTAGTAAGAGAGTAGCAGATGTAGCAAGAGAGTGACATAGTTAATGTGCGTCATATTTTTCCTACAGTCCAGAAAAATAATGCTTGTGGTCATTTGAAATGAGTTTGAGATACATGAAAATGCCAAGTATAAATGTCTATAACTTGTGCCTTACAGTCAAATCAGTGCAGACAGATGTTAACACCAAGTGTGAACAGGGCCTAGGAGAGACATATGCAATTTAATCGATTAAATTTTTAATCAAGTTATCAAGTAGGAGCAATTATGCCAGCCCATCATTACACAGAATAAAAGATAAAAGCTACTTAGGATGTTCTCTTTCTCAAGCAATTTCAGACAACAAGGAGTAAAATATCCATTAGATACTTGATTCATACTTCAGTTGCGCATCATTATTTTTGCTTCATTGGCTATTGTGAAAAGAGTGAGAATTCTGGCATTTTTACAGCACAGCCTTTTAAAAATAAAGCTTTTATTTCCAGAAAGCACTCAGCTGAAGCATGCAAATGATTTTCTTAATCTTACATAACTTATTGTATTGTTGAATTTATTATCATTACTATCTAATTGTATTCACATTACTCCCTCGGTTATGATTCTGTAGGCCTGTATGCAGGCTTTTCCATGCCTCCTCATTCCTTCATTAGCTCTGCCTCATGAGCAGGACCGCTCCAATCAGTCAAACATCACTTGGTCTGCTCATATAGATGATTTAAGGTGGAATTCCTTCCTAATTTGCATGCATTGTTTCATTCTTTGCATTACCCAGAATATGACTACTTCAGAGAAACTTAAAAAAGACACCTCATTAGCATAATGTTATATAATGTTCTTTTACATCCCACACACCACATGTAGTGAGCTTCCATATATTGTCTGTAATGACATTTGTTGGGGGGGAAAGTTCTCTCCTCTGACAAGACGGCTGGCAAAAAACATATATGAGTCTCGCAGATCATCAAAAAAAGCTATTAACAGCAAAAAAGACACGGCACAAACTGAAGTGAGACAGAAATTGTCAGCTACTTTCTGTGTCTGTGTCTTCCCATGAGAATATAGCTATCTATTCCTGAGCTGACAGTTTCTGTTGGAGTTTCGGCTTCTCTTTTAATGGACGTTGTCTGAGGGAGAGCACCATTAGTGGGAGTCGAATGAAAATACTAGGACTGTAATGGTATGGAATTCGAGTTCCAGTCCTTTTGCAAACACATGCCTCAATCAGATGACACATGTCAACACATTTATCACACACCCTCCCTTTGCTCCAGATGAATGCTTTCAGTGCTGTAACTGCTCCGGAAATGCTTTGTGGTTGTGAATTGCTGGCTGAGTGGGTGCGCGAATGACTAAGAGAAAGTGAACACACGTCAGCGTGTGCCTAGCTGATTCATTTTCTCTCTCGTTTTTGGTGTCACCCCCATAGCAGACTAAGCACATGTAAGGAGAAGTTTCACACTGTCACCACTCCATCAGATCTGTAACGCTCCTCAAACCATACTGTAGCTAATGCCAGTTTGGTTACCTACTGCTTATGTGCAGCTATTTCATTTGAGACTATTTTAGTCTTGAAAGAAGCCTTTTTTCCTTGAGATCAAACGCATAAACACACTGTCCCCCATGCTAGCCAGACACTGTGAGACACGGCAAGAGTAAATGTAGGGTATTGTGGTATGAAAATACCCCTTAAGCAAAATGGGTTTTCTTGTGGTCCTAAAATGTTGTGAGAATAACGTGTTGAATTAACAGCTGTTTTTTTCCACCCCATTAATGCGTTTTCTTGGTTTCCTAGTCCTTCAAACCATCCATAGTTCCACCCTGAAGCCTAGCTGCTATGACTCTGTGACTGTAGCCCACCGTAATGCAGATTTTTAATTGCTACTTTCATTTATACATTATTAATAGCTACAGCAATGCCATGAATTTATCACCAAAGTATCTGGAGTCCAAAACATTATTTATAAACAAAAGACACTGGTGATGCCAGTAATATCAATAATATCACTGATGTTAGAACAAGAGGACACCTTGGGCAGACTATGCTGGCCAGTGCTAGCAGGAGACCTATATGTAAAACAACGAAAAGCAAAAAAATAAGCAATAAAAAAAGCAAAGTAGAAACCTACAGTTCCCAATGTAACATGGCAGTATAAGAGCGAGGGGGCTAAAATTGCAGAGGAGTTGGCACATCCAGCTACTGTTGCTCTTACTGATGTCTACATGATGTGGAAAGTAGAAACTGCTTTCATCCCATTTTCATGTTCACTTTGCATTCATATGATTTTATATTCAGATACAAGTTGAATACTGAAGGTAATAAATACATTCTGATGCTTATTTTGTCCACTTACATAGCTAAAACAAAATACACTGCCTTTTAAATAAAATAAAACTCTTTAGGGTCAAATAAGAAATGCAAATGCAATCAGTTGTGATTAATTACACATACTAACACAATAATCATGATTATTTTAATCGTGATTATTATATACATATAAGCCCTACTTATGTGTTTTAAATTGATGGAGTAATACTGTCTGTAAGGGACATTGGTTTTGATTTAAAGCCGAGAAATCACGATGAGGTTATAGTGCAAAAAGCTCCATATCCTAGAACATAGAGATATCGAGTATTTAGTCCCCTTAGTACCTTGGCACCATGGATCCATAGTGATCTCTAGTTCCATGTAAGTTATAAGCTTTGTTACGTCTTGTTGATTAAATAATTAAGTGAATTAAATGGTTTACAGTGTTGCTGACACCCTAAACCATGGTGCTAAACCATTTCTTATGCGAATGACTTCTTATTTTATATACAGTAACGTCTACAGTACAGGTGTATAGTCTAAAGCAGACACCCTTGTGTTTTGTAGATGTATTCCTTATTTCAAGTAACTGAGTTATTCGGAGAGAAATAACATGCTTTAGCAGGGGTGTAATGATCCTCAGCTCACCGTTCGATTTGATCCCATGCTGAGTTCACGATTCGATACTCTCACAATATTTTGTACGCAGTCCAAATGGAGAAAAGGGATGTCTGTCGTTGTTGCTGCACAGCTGACTAGTGTGCATGATGTAGTGAGCTGTAGACTGGGGCTATTTTTTGTGAATTGTGTTACTCAAACAGTGCAGTTGCATTTAATGAGTGGTTGGTGTAGTGTAGTGGGTAACACCTCTGCCTTCTATGCTGTAGACTGGGGTTCAGTCCCCTGCTTGGACAAGTCCCCTACACTACACCAATAAGAGTCCTTGGGCAAGACTCCTAACACCACCTTGGCCTACCTATTTAAAATCGTCAAATTGTAAGTCACTCTGGATAAGAGTGTCAGCCAAATGCTGTGAAATGTAAATGAAATGAAATGTAATATTATCTACCTAGCTAGATAGCAGAACCTTTAACACTTACTAGCAAGCTTTTACATTTTACTTGTCTGATTACCTTGCTGGACATGTCAGTAAACTGTGAGAAATCACAGCTATTGCCTGTCAACAAACTGAATGATAGCTATACATAGTGCTAGGTATACATAGCTGAAATATTACTTAGCTAGCTTGCAGGAGGTGCTTAACTCAATGGTTGTTAAACATTTGTAGTGTAAGGCCCACTTAGTACATGCCACTGTGTAGCCCCCCCTTATTAACTTTAATTGATGGACGTAATTTTACTTCTTGTCAGAAGCTTATTTTCTCCACAGCTATTGCTATTGCTGACCTCTTGTATGAGCACAAGACGGGGCTTTATTTATATTTAGTAAAATCAATTTGTAAGCAAGCTACATATGACTGAAAAAGCAGATTTAATAAACTGACAAGATAAAAAATCTTTCTGTACCCTCCCTCTGAAACGCCCCCCAACCCAACATAGCACCCCCAGTTTAAGAAATGCTGGTTTAGTTACATCTTGGAAGCCTTTGACCACAAGTGCTAGTGATGCAAGTCATCATTTTGAACACATTTGAACGTATTATACAAGACTTTTTTTTTTTTTTAAGAAATGCATGATCATTACCCTAACTGCATATTATCCCCTTCAGGCCATATAAACATCAGGCTTTATGTTGTGAGAGATACCTGACCACTTAACCCCTTAAATGGCCAGGGCCCACCAGCAGGCTCAAAGTTTTATTACACAAGAATAGCTCAACTAGTTTGAACTGAAGTCCCTGTAATTCCTGAATAATAAGCCTGGGATTTTAAGGGGTTAACCCATACCCCATAACACAGTCTTTTACAGGCTAAAGATGCAACTATGCTCACTTCAAATTCTGTCTCACTGTTTTGTTGTGTAACAAAGATAGACAGATCATATACTCCTCTGTAATACACACAATACCAGATATTAAACATATTTACAAAAGCAGAGGCAAGTGACAGCAGACTTCTTCTCAGTACAGCTCAGATTGTTTTTTTTTTTTTACAGTACACATCGCAGCAGAGTCTTTAAGTAAAGGGAAATGGAGGGCAAATCAAATCTAGCTGAAAGCAGTAAGTGAACATTAGATCTGTTCTTTACAGTATTTGAGTGTTCTAATTAAGCTCTTTTTTTAGGCCTTCTCTCTTAAACTGTTAAACGGGTATTTCTCTATTAATTTCTCTTTTCTAAAGCTGAATATGAAAGTTAGGCACAGAAAAGTGTAAAATGCAGTGAAATAATTCTCCTGAAGCTAATTTGTTCAGTAAGGCAGAGGCTAAAAGTTTTCGCTTGGCCTCTCTGTGCGTCTCTTCATCAGGTGAGATGAGAGCAGTCTTCCCATTCAGAGCCAGCCGCTCTCCCATATTTCCTTACAAAGCGTTTTCATCCTCTGATTAATAGACCAGAGAGAAAAAAATCAGTTTTAATTAGAGAAGAAAATCTATTATCAGCTCCTCAGGATAATTTGCTCCAACTGTGAAAGCTATTATGAGTAACAGGGGTGTGAGGGTGCAACTGTGGTTACCTACGATGCCAGGCTGTATTTTAATTAGTTGTTGTTTTACCAATCGCAAAGAGGGACCTGTCTTTTTTTTTCATGGTCTGTGAGTCCAAATGCTTTAAATGGGAAAACTGTTCTCTTTAATACGCATCCAAATCAAAACACAAACAAGGTAAAGGAGGACGTGGAGTATTAATTCTCGGCTGTTCAGTTTGAGCAAGACAAGCATGTAATTAGAGAGGATTTTTGAGAGTATGATGCTCTTCTCTGAGTATATGAGCGTGTATGTGCGTGTGTGTGAACTGCATTGTGGAGTTTGTGTGTAATGAAGACAATTTGCCCAGAAACAGATGGTGGCTGTTGATGCTCTCGTTGACAGGTAGCATGTTGTCAGCGCTTGGTGTTGTTATCATACAGAGAACAGCAGCTTTGAGTCTTAATTGGGACCCAGAAGGATTTTACCTCAGAGCTGGGCATTGAGAGAGAAAGAGAGAGAGAGAGAGAGAGAGAGAGAGAGAGAGGGAGGCTCAAACAGGAGACGAGCCAGAGTCTGTATTAAAGCGAAATACACATCAAAAACTCACCAGCTGGCCCAACACATTCCTGAAAAGAGGAGAGGACAGAAATTAAGATTTTTTATTTTTTTTGCTTTCCCTCCTCTCCCTCTTGAGTGCTGTGTGCACACATGAGGAGCCAGCAATGTGGAGATAAAAATAGATGGTGTGTATGTTTTTATTTATATATTTATTTACCGTGCAGTGGCACTGCATGACTAATGCCACATCAAAGTTCTCCCCAACTAATACCCAAAACCTCTCAATCTGCATGTGAATATTAAGAACTCTTCTTGGCTGCTTTTCCTGCTTTTTTGCCTGGAGATACCTCATGGAGGTAGAGGCTGTAATGGAGATGGGGCGATGAGGTGGTAGTACTTCAAAGAGCCTTTTAGAGAGCACTCCAGTCTCTCTCCATTACAGAGAACCTCATTGCCCATTCCTCATGTTCATTACAAACATTGGCATGGAGAGACGTAGCATTGAGCTGAACGTCCATGAGTGATGTGCACAACATCTGTAAACTCTTCTGGAAGAGCTCAGAAATATATTGTGGTGTCAAAGCCTGTCAAATACTGTTCTTACCTTTAAAAAAACTTTTAAATAATATAAATTAATCAAATAAATTAAATAAATACATTTTAGTATGTATGTATTTACAGAAGCAGTCTGTGAATACGTACATATACTGTATATATATATATACATATATGTGTGTGTCTGTGTGTGGGTGTGTGTGCATATGTAGTGTTAGTGTATGAGCCTACTTTATGTATGTTGTCTCTCACATTAATTTGCAAATTGCAAAGTAGGAACCAAGCATCTTTCCTTTTTGCCTGTTATGTGGTGATACTTATACTGTTGCTGTATGTATCTGCTTGTTTTAACATTAGCGCTGTACATAGTACTGTACAAAAGTCTGAAACTCTCCTTTCAAGTCAGAAAGACCTTTAAAGTAAAGTACAATTTATTAATTTTTCATCAACAGGAACAAAAAGTAGAGAACAACAACTATTTGTAATATTATATTATTCAGTATTTGGTCTGTCTTTGCCTTTATCACAGCTTCTGTTCTTTCTATGAAAGAAAATTGCAGGGATATGTTTCCACACCTTAGAAGTTCAGTTGTAGAAGTTGGTTGCATTTTCTACTTGTCATAACTAATCCCAGACACATTCAGTTGTGTTAAGGCCTGGGCCAGACTGACCAGTCTATTGTTTTGAGAACACCAGCAGCTTCTTTATATGTGTGCTCAGCTGTGTGTTTGCTGTAGAGTGATTTTTAATTCTTCCTGAATTAAGTGTTTTCCAGAAGACATTGCAGTATTAAAATTTGTTTGTAATTATTGCAGTAAGAAGTATTGAAAAGAGCGTGGTCTTGAAAATTTGAATGAGTACAACTTCCAGGTCCCCAAGCACTCCAGCCCTGCCCCCGAATGCCCCACCCACCACACCCATAATAATTTGGTTGCGGCAGATTCCTGCAAATGGCATTAGGGGCACTAGGTAGAGCCAGAGGAACCAGATTTTTTTCACAGATCATCTCTCTCATGTACTACCATCAGAACATAGTGACAATTTCAGCAAATATGAAAGTTTATTTTATATGGGTTAGCTACCACTGTTTTATTGATGTTTTCAATAAAAAAATCACCAATTTTAAATGTTGTTACGCATTCCCAAACTTAACTGATCCTCCACCATGCATGACTGATGATTGTAGACATGGTTAAAAAAGTCTTTCAATGCTTCTAAGTACATACTGACGTCATGTACTCCCAAAGACCTCAAATTTAGACTTCTCTATTCATAAAAACTTTGGCCGAATCCCATTTCTTATTTTTTACCCCCACCCATTGTTTTCGAGTGTCATCCTAAACTCTGGGAACTGAGTTATATGGGGTAGTGGTTGAAATCTTGTCCTACAAAATGGGACAACCCTTAAATTAAAAAACAAAATGCTTCGCTTCATTAACAGCATACTAATGGTGCTCTGTAGGTGACCTGGCCCATCTTCAGTTGTAGCAAAGAAGGGAAAAGTGCAGCAACCTCACTGCTGGGCTTTAGTTACAGTTAGGGCATCATATGCTTTCATAGGTCGTATAAGACAATTATTCATTATCGCCCACCACTAATTCTTTGGTGATACGAAGCTGAAGTCAGCTACTCACCAGCTTCTTGTTCAGATTTTCCCATTCCACCTTAAATGGTGCAGCACTTACATTCTATTGCATGTAAAGTTGCTGGACTATATAAGGTGGAGTGGGAAAGTTTGCTAGCTAGCTACCGAGACGTTAGAATTTTTTAATGCTTGTTATGAAAAAAATGACCATAATATATTGAAATGACATTAAAATAAGATAATACAATGGTTAATGTATTTTTTTAAACTTAGAAAGTACTTACATTTGTGGGCAATACTTTGGTCATTCGTATAGCCATCTTGCCGGTTTTTCTTTCAACTCAACAAAAATCAGTATACCCTAGCCCATAGACATAACTGTGCAAAACAGAGGGCTAAGGGCAAAGTGGTAGGGGCAAGGGTTGAAATGGGATTGGGCCTTACTCCACATCTCTGATGTCCACTGCAAAGTATAGTCCTTTTTTTGTCCATTTTACTTCCTTCAGTAGCAGCTTCTTGACAGCTACACATCCTTTGAGACCCATAATGTTGTTCTCTTTTCACAGTGGAAGGATGGACGAAAACAGCTGTGGATTTTCCAGACCTAAAGTAAGAGTGGAGCTTGATTTTCTCCTATCTCTCAAAAATGAGATCTGTTTATTTGATGGTGACAGTTTTGGTGAGCTTGTAGGTCTTGCGTAGTTGTTAGAAGTCCCATTTTTTCCATATCTTCTCATATCTTCTTTTAAAGAGGCTTTTATATCATTTAAATATGTTATCACTGTCTGAACAAAACATTGTTTTTCCAAATTGACAACGTTATTAACTTACGTTTTTGTAAAATATTTTTTCCAAGTAATTTTGGACCATATGATTGGCCTGTTCATGAAATCATGAAAGAGTTTTCAAATTATGCAATAAAAATGAAAAGCAAAAATACAAATATGAGGGTTTTGTGCAGACTGACAAATTATGTCTGTTTTGATTGGAAATTGAATAAACAAAAGTGTGGTTTGTTTACAGAGTCACAAGATACGTACCCACATATTATGTGTAGTTCTGCATATTTATACATTAAATAAAGTGCTACCAGTTACTTTGTCCCTGCAGGCCATATGAACATCATATTGTAGGGTTCCTTAGAAAGTCAATCAGCATGGCTCATTTCAGTGTGATAAACAATCAGCCCCCTCAATCAACCTAACTTTTTTTGTAAAAGCCCATAACACATACGTTCATGGGCCGGAGGCTCTCATACTTCGAGCACTGTTAGGCGTGCAGAGAGTTCCACAAGTGATATGTGGATCATATCTGTTACCTCTGGAAGAGTTCAGAAACTCCTTGCATTGTCAAAGCCTGTCAAATACAGCATGTTTAAAAGGGAATTGCAATGTTTTGAAGGTCTCGATTGGCCTTCATTAAACTTTTAACTATAACATGAAGGTTAGCTTGCATAAGGTTGAATCCATGCACATTGTCCTTGGAGGCCTGTATACAAGGCCTGTATACAAGGCAGCTCAGAATAAAAGCATAAGTGTGAGGCCATGTAAAACCATGAAGAAACTTCTTCCTGGACATTGGCTGTGATTTAGCATATTGGTCAGTCTGACCACTGAGGGGTTTGGCAGAAAAGGGGCCAATATGTAAATGTGTAATGTGTAAATACACATAAAGAAGTAAACCCAGTAAGTCTTTTATACATCTTAAGTAATTGCACGTAACACAATATTTCGTTTTTACAACAAGGTGATATCACCCGAAATTAAACACAGTGTAAAGTCAGCCGCAGTCAAAAACCTCTATTAGTGGAGAGCAGAGAGTGGTGGACTGACTGCTTATCGCAATTCAGAGTGGAACAAAGAAAGTCAGAATGCTAAGAACTAGCATTTAGCTAGAACAAGCATGAAAATGTTTACAAAAGAGAGTAGGCAGCACTGAGAAACCAAGTGCGGAAAACAAAAAGTCCTTGAAGTCAAAGCAGCAATGTGTGCAAAACCCAAAAGATACTTTTTATTTGAAAGTCAACTGAAGCTACCAAAAAAACTAGCAAAGTAGCAATAATAACATCGTCAATAAAGCTGGAGAGGATTGGATTGCTAATGATGGTCAGCAACAGTCAGATCAAAGGCCTTGAGGTTGAGAGAGAGGCAGGCTATTAGGTGGAGGCCACAGGCACTGTGTGAATCACCACAAGCACTTTCTAGTCTGTACTACTGGGACATCTGTAGCCACTTGGTCCAATTTTAAAAGCAGCCATGCTTTCATGTCCTAGCTTCTGTAGACTGTGACTCTGAGTGTGCATACTGTAAACAGACATTGCCACCCACTTGTAACTTCTAACTTAAGAACATCACTGTGCCAAAATCAGAGACCAGGTTTCATGTTTTGAATTCTATGTAAAAGTAGCCATTAAATGACAAGTTCTTAATTTTTCATCAAAAAGCAGAAAACATGTTTAACAGAAAAAATCTAATCTACTAAATATAATATCTTTTTTTTGTATTTAGTGTTTCCACTCTTTTTCAGACTTATTTTCAGTCTTTCAAAGAATCCTGCAGGGATATTTTTCCACACCTCCAAAGTTCAGTCTTGGAAGTTGGTTGCATTTTGTTTATAATGAGCCAAGTGATTCTTCTTTGTTTCATTTGCATATTTTCTTATTCCTTTAGTCAGTAATGGCTTCTTCACAGCTACACATCCTTTCAGGCCAATATTGTTGAGTTTTCATAGTGGAAGGATTGACAGAAATACCTGTGGATTTTTCAGATTTGAAGCAAGTACAGGGCTTGATTTTGCCAAGTTTTTTAAAAATGAAAGCTTTACTGTTTATCTGATGGTGGTCCTGGAAAATGAACACCTTGTACAACCCCAATTACAGTGAAGTTGGGACGTTGTGTAAAACATAAATAAAAACAGAATACGATGATTTGCAAATCCTTTTCAACCTATATTGAATTGAACACACTACAAAGACAAGATATTAAATGTTGAAACGGATAAACTTTATTGTTTTTTGCAAATATTCACTCATTTTGAATTTGATGCCTGCAACGCGTTCCAAAGAAGTTGGGACGGGGCATGTTTACCACTGTGTTACATCACCTTTCCTTTTAACAACACTCAATAAGCGCTTGGGAACTGAGGACACTAATCGTTGAAGCTTTGTAGGTGGAATTCTTTCCCATTCTTGCTTGATGTACAACTTCAGTTGCCCAACAGTCCGGGGTCTCCATTGTCATATTTTACTCTTCATAATGCGCCACACATTTTCAATGGGAGACAGGTCTGGACTGCAGGCAGGCCACTCTAGTACCTGCACTCTTTTACTATGAAGCCACGCTGTTGTAACACGTGCAGAATGTGGCTTGGCATTGTCTTGCTGAAATAAGCAGGACGTCCCTGAAAAAGACGTTGCTTGGATGGCAGCATATGTTGCTTCAAACCCTGTATGTAACTTTCAGCAGTAATGGTGCCTTCACAGATGTGCAAGTTACCCATGCCATGGGCACTAACATACCCCCCACACCATCAGAGATGCTGGCTTTTGAACTTTACGCTGATAACAATCCGGACAGTCCTTTTCCTCTTTGGCCTGGAGGACATGACGTCCATGATTTCCAAAAACAATTTGAAATGTGGACTCGTCAGACCACAGGACGCTTTTCTGATTTCCGTCAGTCCATCTCAGATGAGCTCGGGCTCAGAGAAGCCGGCAGCATTTCTGGGTGTTGTTGATATTTGGCTTTCGCTTTGCATGGCAGAGTTTTAACTTGCACTTGTAGATGGAGCGACGGACTGTGTTCACTGGCAGTGGTTTTCTGAAGTGTTCCTGAGCCCATGTGGTAATATCCGTTACAGAATGATGTCGGTTTTTAATCAAATCAAATTTATTTGTATAGCGCTTTTTACAACAGATGTTGTCACAAAGCAGCTTCACAGAATTCCAGAAAAGACAAAGTTTTAGCAAGAATGTAAAAACCCCCCGGTGGGCAAGCCAGGGGCAACAGTGGCAAGGAAAAACTCCCTCAGAACTGAGGAAGAAACCTTGGGAAGAACCAGGTTCACCAGGGGGGATCCATCCTCCTCTGGTTAAACTACCTAAAAGTGAATGCAGTGCCTCCTGAGGGATCGAAGGTCCCGGGCATTCAGTGATGGTTTTCTGCATTGCTGCTTACTTGCAGAGATTTCTCCAGATTCTCTGAACCTTTTGATGATATTATGGACTGTAGATGATGAAATCCCTAAATTCCTTGCAATTGCACGTTGAGAAACATTGTTCTTAAACTGTTGGACTATTTGCTCATGCAGTTGTTCACAAAGTGGTGAACCTCACCCCATCCTTGCTTGTGAATGACTGAGCCTTTCAGGGATGCTCCCTTTATATCCAGTCATGACACTCACCTGTTTGCAGTTAACCTGTTGACCTGTGGAATGTTCCAAACAGTCTTTTGTTGCTCCTGTCCCAACTTCTTTGGAACGTGTTGCAGGCATCAAATTCAAAATGAGTGAATATTTGCAAAAAAACAATGAAGTTTATTGTTTGAACATTTAATATCTTGTCTTTGTAGTGTATTCAATTGAATATAGGTTGAAAAGGAATTGCAAATCATCATATTCTGTTTTTATTTATGTTTTACACAGCGTCCCAACTTCATTGGAATTGGGGTTGTACTTGAGGCTGTTTTGGCTGGAATATGAAATAAATGAAGGGTGGTCCCTGCCTTTGGCTCAGAATAGTATGTTTTGCCAGACAGAGAACTAATTGATTTTCTTTAAGAAAATTGCAATGCAAATCAACCTTATGCACAGTGAGCTGAACCTTAGTGAGGAAGTGTGAACTATGATTAGAAATAGGGCAGACACACACATGAAATAGCAGTCTGTCACTGTTAAGGTCAGTGAATGGTAACTGAACATGGCTAATGGGGCCAGGGCTGGCTGAGGTCATTCGGTATTAACCCTGTTGACCTCACAGTGCCACCATATGAGAGAACTTATGAGTGAGGACATTCTGTGAACTCTTCATAGCTGTGTAATGATGGCCATGTGTCCAATCTAGCAATTAGGGACAAGGGCAGAAAACTTAGGAAAGCAAGAAAAAAGCAAGCAAGCACCAGTTTTGCTGAATTATTGTTATTTTTTCACTCATAAGACTGTTGATATTAGTCATTGGTATTCATGTTATGACAGATTTTCCTTCTGGGTATGGCATTATGGTAGGCGTTCTTGGGAAAACAACACATCTCTCCTCTTTTGCTCTAGACTGCTGACAGACACATACTGTTTTTGAGCTTGTTTCATTTTCTGATCTCTCACTCCTAAAGGTGCAATGCCTAATGCAAAAATAAACAAGAAAACAGCACCAAGACAAAGCTGTGGCACTAGAATTTGATGCAACAATCATATTCATAGACACAATTCCTCATGGATGTGTTTGTGATGGGTAATATAACTAAATGAACAATCCTGAACACTTTGATGCTATTCATACTAAAACAACCAGCGCTGAACTTCTTTCATAATGTGAATTTAGAGCAACTTGCTGGTGGACCTCGCTTGTTTATCTTAATGCAGAAGGGAACAAAACAGCGTTATTTTGTGAATAAAGTCATCTTTAGGTCTCCTCCATGAATGTATTAGTCATATAACTTTTGCTAAGTGGTTTACTCCAAAACAACCTTATGAGTTTTGTGCCCTTAATGCCTTTCTTCTCCATTTACAAGCCATCATGACTAAACAGCTCTGCAGATCCATCATCCCTAAACACTGAGTGTGCTGCAATCTGCAGCAGTCCTCCCTTCTCCCCATCGCTCCGCAGGACTTAACTTTTGCCTTTGCCGAGGGCGCATTCTGCTAAATAAATCCATTTACCAACGGAAGACACCATGCTGAAGTGGCCACGTCTTTCTCGCAAACTTCCCGCTGGTATCAAGCCAAATAAGCAAAGGCATTGCATGACCTTATTATTGAGAGGGGGGAAAAAAAGCGACTGTTTTCTGTTTGTTTTGCAGGCCATATGGCTCCATTAGTGGTGTAATGACCCTGAGTCCCCTGGAGCGCTCTGCGCTGCCCCCAGTGGCCACTCATCCTCACGCACTGCTGATGGTCTTTTTTCCATGCTCCAATTAGCAGCCGCGAAAATGCTCGTTCGCTCTTTAGAAGATCATTTGTGTCCGCGTGCGTACGTGTGTCTGTCTGACCGGATACCTTTTGACTTCCATTTGAACGTTACTCTCATGGTGTAGTGTTTTTGCCTCAGCTTGTTAAGCATCTGGGAAACTTTGCAAAAGGAGTAGGGTATATTTAAGTGAGTTTTAATGCATGTAATAGGTATTAGTGATGCTGTATTACTGTGGCCTTAAGGATTCGGAGAGGACACGTCTGACTCTGTAACAACCTCTCCAACCTCTTCGTGTGATTACAGCATGGCCACCAAACATAATCTGAAGTTAATCATTAATTAATTAGTGCATGTTTGATGAGGCCACATTACAGCAGTCATATATTCCACTTACTGTTGGCATTCTGGGAAGGTCAGTTCTGAGGCCTTGAAAGGTATATTTATAAATTAAAAAAAAGATCAGGATTTCTTTAGACAGGAACTGAGTGCATGCTAGAATATGCATTTGGTGTTGAAAAAAGGAAAGGATAGGCTCTGGCAGTTAAGCAGGAAAACATTTCTTTCAGAGCTGTAAGCTAAGCTAGTGTGTATATGCGTGCGCTGTATATGTGTGTGAATGTGTGCGCGAGTGTGACTCACCTGTGGGTTTGCTTTGTAAAGAGGGCTGCAGAGTCCTCTCTGGCACTCAGGTGTCGACTGCAGGTTAATGACTGGAAAGCCATGCACTCAAGAGTATAGCCTTAATGCCTGTTATTATAAAAGATCTCTTCACCAACTTGTGGAAAGTCAAACCAAACTTCTCATTAACAACTCCACAAAGCTGCCAATCTCTCAGCCTACTATTGTTAGGTGAACTTCAAAAAGCACAAAGGAGTTTATATTATAAAAAGAACTACTTTTTTCACCACACAATACATAAAAGAGTGCATTTTTGAGCCCGGTATTTCCATTAATTGAATCCTTGAATTGTAAATCATGAGTGACATTAATTTCCCATTGTTTTTAATACAAGGAAAGGAAAGTATAAAAACAAGTTAATATTTCATGCAGAGAATGAGCTATCAGTGATTTAAATGAAATAATCTGTGCCAAATGCAAGACAGCATAATTAAATCAGATATGATTTGAATATCATCTAAAGGGTTCCTTTTGTAATGAAGGCATAGGCAAAATTGTCAAACACTTGTAATTGCTGTAAATTAAGGACTTTGTTCAGGAATATATTACAGGAATTGAGGCAGTCAAAGACTAATGAAATTCATTCAAAATGAAAACCTTCACATTCTATTCTCACTTGGCTTAAAAGCTTAGTCATATGCTGCGTTAAAATAACACAATCTCTTCTGAAAGTTTAGAAGTCTTCATGGTGTACACAGTTATTATTGTTTATAAAATGATTGATACAATAGCAATTCAATCATGTCTGCTACATGAATTTGTGTCACATATATGCAGTATTTACGTACTTGCCCTTGATATCTGCTTTACATTATTTTTTACTTCTGTTCATTAATTCAGCTGTTATAGCTTCTACCATGCACTACTAAACATGTGGATGTATTTTTCAATTACCAAATCCCTTCATCATTTGATTACATCTTAAACGCTCAGGATATTAATTTCTGTGAGCTTACTTGTAGTTTCTGCTGTCAAAACTGTGTTAACTACTCCCAAAAAAATGAAATGTTAAGTTTTATTTACAAGTTTTATGGCAGGTGTTTCCACGCAACTGTGCTGTTAAGATACTTGATTGAGTAATATGGACTCACGTAAATGTCACAGTGAGTGATTTGTTATTTCGTTGGACTGATAATTGTTTTGGATTACTCTTACATTCAATTTATTATGATTATGTTCATGGTTATGTTCAAGTTGTTACACCCAGCTGTTGTAGAAACATGCTCAGCAGCAGGGAACATGGTAACTCACTCTTACAGCTAACGGCAATGATGCTAGGCAGTTAACTAAAGAGATGTACACACTTAAAAAGGATAGTTCTTTAAGAGTTCTTTTGTAAAGGCAATGGTTCTGCTTATAACCATGAGTTCTACATAGAACCATTTGCATGCTTAAATGGTTCTTTGCATGTTGAAATCATACATCAGATGGATGGAGGATGTTGTATATTATTTAGCTTCAAAAAGGATTCATCCGTTGTTACAAGCTTAACATAAGTATATATGTAGAACCTTGTGACGTGTAGAAGGTTCTATAATACATGTTCTAGATGATATTTTTTAATGATTCAGGTCTTCGGACATTCTAAGACTCGCATGCATTTTAGAGCATACCAGGTTTTTTCTTGCTTCACTTTACCTTTACACTCATTACATAAACTATTTTCTGTTAGCACAGGAACCAGAGCTTGTGTATCCAAAGTACTATACTACATACTCTATATAAACCTTTAGGTCTACAAACTATATGGGAAAAAGAGCTCACGGTCAGCTCAGTTGGCAAACTGTATGGAATAACATCACATTGGTCTCTAAAAATCCTATTCACCAGCTTATTCATTATAATTTTATACACATCCTATTTAACTCCCTGCAGACGCTACCATATGCGCCTTATTCCATCTCCTCTTTGTATTTTTTGTCCAGATAGTAGATATGATACATTTGTATGTATGTACTGGGAGTGTTTGAATGTGTGTAAATTTTTGACTAGGGATCTTTTACATTTTCATACATTCTAAATAAAACTATTCCAAATATAGAAAAATTCCAAAGAGAATTCCAAACTTTGCCTCTAATTGATAACTCTAAATTTAAATTAAATTGTGCTGAAAAGTGAAGCTGGTTGGCTGGTCTCACAGTCGGCAAAAATATTCACTTTACACTGGCAAAGTCTGTATGTTTTCTGTGCTGGTGTCTGCATAGGTTTTCTCCGGGTTTTCCAGTTTCCTCCCACAGTCCAAAGACATGCAGTCAGGCCAACTGGACATGCTAAATTGACCCTAGGTGTGAGTGTGTGAGTGAATGTATGTGTCTGCCCTGCGATGAATTGGCAAACTGTCCAGGGTGTATCCAGCCTTCCGCCCAATGACTGCTGGGATAGGCTCCAGCACCCCCCGTGACCCAGAAGGAGAAGCGGCTTAGAAGATGTGTGTGTGTGTGTGTGTGTGTGTATATTGGTTTGTACTGTATAAATTGATATATCAATGGGATTTTTTTCTTAATCAATGGTAAATTAATGGGTGCCATGTGGGTGGTGAATGGTGGTGGGGCTGGGTGCTCCATTTTGTTACTACTTTATTTTGCCTACTGTGTTTGATATTACATTGGAGCTTTATCTTTTTGATCACAAAAAGGGGAGGTTCTATATAGAACCATATACAAAATATTCTCCATCAATCTATAGCACCATTTCACCATGCCAAGAAACATTTAAGCATGAAATGGTTCTACAAAGAAGTCATGGTTATAAATAAAACCATTGCCTTTCCTAAAGAACCCTTTAGTAGACGCACAAGGGACATAAGGTAACACAACACAAAGAGGGTAAGTAAAACAGGAGCCCATGAGAAAGATTTTGAGAAGTTTTAATCAACAAGGCTGCATTGACCAAACAAACACTCATCACGTAAATCTGACAGCTCGCTGTATTTCATTGAACTACCTCAGTTTAATGCATTTGTTATCTTCAATGAGACAACAGATTAATACCAATAACAGAGTAGTTAAATTTTTTTGCATAATGCTGTTTTTACACAGTGAAGCTTTCATGCAACTTTAGGTGCTTGAAACCTACATGAAACTAAATTGCACTTGAGTTGTGACCTGCATCTCATCTGAAACTCAGTTGCAACAGTTGCAGGCATCTCAGCTTTGTAAAACAAGTAAAAGAAAGTAAAATTAAAGATGGTTTGTTGTGCGGTTGAAATTAGACCACCCTTCATTCCTTTTTTTCGTTTCCTGAGCCATGAGAGCAAGTTTCTCAAATCTAACGTTTCTGTCACCAGCTGCATTACCTTGCCAGATAATGCTAACAGCTGTTTAAACGGCTGCTTGTGCCAGCATTTATTCTTCTTTAGCCTGCTGTTTTTGTGATTTACGTAACTAGATTAATTTTCTCCTCTCTCAATACACACTTGTATTACACAGAGCTCAGAATTATTTAGAATCCAAAGCATGAAAATTATTACAGAAGAGGAGACTGAGAGGTGCTCCTCGATTAACTTATTGTGCTTCTAGGTCAGGATGAGAATGAATAGACTATAACCATAATGGCTTCTTAAACATTAGTTTAAAAAAAGTTAATGTGCACAAAACAGTTAAAAAAGTCAAATATATATATATATATATATATATATATATATATCAATACAATGTATTGAAATGTAAAACTCTATCCATTTAATGTGTTGTTTTACATACTTCTTTCCACTGAATGTCACTGGATTCTTTGATTTACAAGGTTGTTCAGGAGTCTAAATGTGACCATCGCTATATCTGTGTTAACAAGCTACTAGTCCTGTGGGCTGAAATGATGTCACATTAAAGTAAGTCTCCCATCAAACTCCAACACTATTATACTATACTGTAATAACACAAGCTACTCCAAATGTACTTTACTACTACCTAAGCTACTTAACTAGAACACTTGACAAAGCTTGCTTATTTCTTTAGGGTATTTTTATGTGGTTGCCTGTCTTATGTCAATTTAGTGCACAACACTGCTGGCAGTGTAGCAACATTCATATTTCAACACCTTAACAGCCTCATAATTCAGAGCAAAATTGGGTTGCAACCATGTTTTTAGCACAGGGGAGGATGGAGGCAATTTGCCTTAGAGAAATCTAGCTTCGACTTGATGTCATGACGTCAACTACAGAATGACGACCGAACGTCAATAGACTCTTAGAACTTTTTTGAGTGTCAAAGGCAAAGTCAGAGTGTAAGGAGATGTTTTAAAACAGAGAAGATCAGATAGATAAATTCCACATTGCTGAGTAAACCACCTCAGCATCTGAATATAGACGAATATACAAGCAGCTAAGCTCATTTTCAAAAGTATGCTATTTAAAATATAAAAGTATGTGTTTCGGTTAATTAATAAGCCTATCATATGCAGGTTCAAGTATTGATCAAGAATAATTTTCATCCCGATACTCGGCATCTGTCTTGTATTCATGCACTCCTATAGAGGGAATACGCTTGTGGATTAGAATTATATTGGTTTAATTGATACTGAAGTGCACGTAATGATACCCAAGTTTCTTTTGCTGAGGTTTATGAACAGTTTAATGTGAAAACTAATGTTAATGAAGTTAATAAATAAAGCAGATATAATAACTGAATATTTCTGAAAAGGAGAACGATAGTTTAGCATGTTTGTAATATAATAGTAATTTGGAGCGTTCAAGCAAGGTCAGAAGGTTTTACATATTGAGTAACTATTTAGCAGCACATTCCTAATGTACCATGTGTTTAACACTAATGATCAGTGTAAAACACTTATCATGTAATGGGTCAGGTGGTATGAGCAGTGCATTCCCTGTGCTGCTTGGAAGAATCAATACAGTTTTAACTGATAAAAATGTGAAAATCAGATTGAATCTTGGCCCCAAAAGCAAAAATTGCATGGAAACTAAAAACATGTGATCATTACACCCCAGTGGTAACCCATTTAAGCCCAATTGAAACCCCTCTTTTCTCTTTTATACAGCTTTTTTAAAGATTAATGCGTGAATGAATACCCTTTTACAAAGGGGGAGTATAAATGTTGAACTTGGATTGTTTTAATTAGGTCACTGGTAGTATAGCAGTGTGCTTTAAATCACAGGGAGAAATTTGGCTATAAATGGGTTAAGTATAATGTTACTGTGCAAGGCCTTTAAATGCACGCGTTTGCACCCTTCAGTGTGCTAGTCCTTAGAAGTCCTGCTAGTAGAGTAATTACTGCATATGTGAAGTTGAGTTGATAAGGCACAGAGAGGCAGCATAATGCAGTTACAGTGGGCCCTTAATCGAGGTAATGGGAGGTTGATTGGGGTGCTTTGTTAGGCCGTGGCGAGTGTGTGTGATGACCTGTGATTATCCAGGCAGTGTGTTGACTGGAAGGAGACCCCCTACCCAGCAGCGGCAGGGAGGGAAGCCCACCACATCATTACAGTGAGTTGTTTTGTCATGAAGGTAGAGCTAGGCTCTCATTAGAGCCAGTAGCTGTTCACAGCTCTCTTATAGCACGTTGATCGACCCCCCACCTCCCCTCTTTCCTGCCCACTCCGTGAACTGCTGATCTGCGTGAGCTCTATAGCTCAGAGTGCAGCCCTTTGCTCCCACTCTCTCTCTTTCTCTCTCTTTTTCTCTCTCTCTCTCTCTGTTTCTCACACACATAACCCTCCACTACCATTTTTTTGTTCCAAATCTGTATCATTTGCAGTCTGCCCTGCAGCTTGCAACACTTGAGCTGATTTTAAGCACTGTTTGTCCTTGAGTTAACCTCTCCCAGTCACTCAGATTCATGTGTCTTTCTTCTGCCAGGCCTATTCAGCTCACCCCCCTCTACCTCCCCCACCACCATGCTACCCTACAGAGTCCGTCTGGGCACCAGACAGCAGTTTGCCAGACAGATGCCTTCAGCATCATTAAGGTGTTCACGACGTCAGCCATCAATCAGAAGAACTGGGCACTGCTGTGCTCTCCATAGTTAGACTCAACAAACCTAGACCCAACTCCATCGCATATCAGCGCTCTGCCAACTTCCGCTTCCCAATGACACAAACTGCCATGTCAGACTGTCAGACAAACAAACTTCCCACTACGAGACCTTCCCATGTCCTGTCATGATGAGGCTGAATTTTCATCCAGAAGGGAACCAAGAAGGTAACAAAATGTTTTGTTAATTAATAAAATGTTTCTTAATTCTTAATGTGCTGTGCATTACATTCTGATGGCTCCTGTCCTGCCAGTTCATCAGTTGTAGTACATCATCCAGTCATTAGAAGTGCAATACTTGCTTTTCCCGTTGTGAAGGCACAGCTTACTCTTAAAGTGGCTAGCGCACTAGGGAGCTACTCAATTTGAGATCCAACTCTAAAATGATGTTCAGGTTGATCAGGTGAGAATTCAGGCTTTACAAGACAACAGTTTTTTTGAATATTTATTTATATTTACTTTCTATGCATATGAAAGGCCACACCGTTTGTATCTAGTTTTTCTTTCATGTAATTGAACCAGACAGAAATCTTTCAACAAGGCCCAACGATTTCCAGGAAGCAGATAAATACAAGTATGTGATTTTAGTTAATTTTTATTTAATGGAATCAACATCTTGTTGTATTTAAATTCTGTAAGTATTGCATTAATGCACTTATTGCATTGTTGAGTTTCGTTCGGAATCAAAAGGTGAATCTTGAAACACCTAATGGAAAATTTTCCAATCAGATACCGCCAAGCAAGCTCTCCATTGGTTAGGCCTTCAGGACCTAACTGAACCTCATATGTTAAAATAACTATGTGTATAATTAGGAGTGACAGTGGAGCTAACCAGTCATATTTTGAGTTACAATGATTGGGACAAATTAATGTTAAAAAACAGTACCGACTTCAAATATGAGCCATAGATTTCAACTGTCTGTCAAATAGTATAATGGCCAAGTTTTACGCTAACATACTATTAGAAGTCCCATAGGGGCCTACCACTTATCATTATCATTAAGGTGGGTTTTTCTTGGATTTGATGTAGTTTTGATATTTATGGTTAGATCTAAAGGCCTAGCTAACAGTCAGGTTTTACCACTGAGTGGCGGAAGTTTGTTAATGTTACTAAAACTGAAACATCTACCTCAGTAACACTGTATTTTAAACTGGAAACTGTAGTGAATCTGAGCTCCACCCTAAATTTAAGCATCATTTAAAGTGTGGCTACGAAAGAATATATTTGTGGGTAAAGAATTGATAGGTCAGTTGCAGAAGGCCAGTAGTTTTGAAGCTAGATGGTGTGAGTGTGGATTTTGAGCACAGGCTTAAGGCTCAGTATGTTTCCTGATTAGGTGATCCTGCAGGGCCCCTTCTGGTGGCCTCCTGTAGGGCCTGCTAGCATGCTGGGGCAATGGGGAGGGCCCGTCCCCCCTGACAGGCGCCCAGGCCTGGTCCGGCTCTGGCCCAGTGATGGAGAGTGGCCGGCCAGCTGCTGTTTCATGCTAGATTAGCCCTCCTGTGGTCAATTTGCTTTTCCTAATGTCAGCTCCCCTCTGCTGTCGCCTAGCAACTGCCGCTGCAGCCAAGAGGCCCAGCCATGCATACAGAATTCCACCTGCTGGTTGTGAGGGAAGGGGTGTGCGTGTGTGTGTGTGTGTGTGTAAAACAGGGGGATGCTGTGCTTGTGTGAACTGCCTCCAAATGATCCAAATGCCTGCCTTCCACAGGAATACCAAGGTAGCCTTCCAAAAAAGTGTAGAAAGAAAGAAAAGAAGAAAAGAAAGAAAAAGTAGTCACGTCCCTCTCTTTTCTTGAAGCGCACTCTTCTTTGTGGCTGCACTCTCCCCTGTGCTCTCGCTCTCCGTCTCCAAGTCTCTTATGAAGTGGCCTGCTGTATATGTTAGAGAGTAAAGCGATATATCTCTCCTGGATGTATGTGTGTGCCGTTGTGCTGAGCGCTGTGTGTGCACAGGGAGTGGAGGAAAGGAGCGGCGCTTGATTACATTTGCAAGGCATGAGCAGGAGTGAAGGTCAGTGAATCAGATAGCAGCTCGATAACGGAGTGCTCGCAGCAGAGTCGCCTGACGCCTCTCTGAATGCAAAGAAAGCGTTTTCTTTTTGTGGCAGCGCTTAGAAAACGTCAGGCGTGTCGATTTGGACTCAGCCCCCAATCTCACACTGCCCGCAATTCTCCATGATTCAGCAGAGGGGTCACTTTGTTGCTAAGCAAATCATGGCTGCGTAGAGTGCAAAAAAGCAATACCTGCTAAATGACAGCATAAGCGTATAATAAAAAAATGAGAGTGCTGAAAATCTTTATGCTTACAGTGTTCTAAAAACAAGTCTGTAAATCCATAATCCTTAAATCCATATCAGAGGCCCATATCATGGAAATTCCATGTTCAAGTTTAAAAAAAAAAAGTTTGATGTAGTATATGAAACTGCAAAACATGTCATTCATGTTCCTCAGTCCATATAGGTCATATGTGGAAACTATGTCGTAGCCCATTTTGAATTTATAATTTTTTGATGTCACAAAATCCAGCATATTTCCATATGCCTAGTCAGCCTACAGCAATTTAGTTCATGTGCTGTTTTTGGTGCATAGACCTACACAAATGGCCTAAGTGGACGGCAGGGGCAAAAAAATTTAAGTGCGTATATCATGGAGATCCACATTTTCTTGATTTTTGATACTAAAGAGTTTGATGTAGTATATACACATCATTTATATGGTCCATATATGTAAACTACACTGTCAAAAAAGGCTGTTTTTAATTGTTTTTTTTTATGTCACAAAATTAACATTAACATATGTCCAATTATTCAGCCTACAGCAGTTTAGCCCTGCCCATTCACACTGATTGTATAAGGAGTGTTTCAGCCCAGGCTGCCTTTTTTGAATGAAGCATGATACAGGGCAGCACATCAGAACAGAGGTCATATACATATATCAGCCTCAAAAGGCCCAGTTACAAAACAGCCTGTTCAGTTCTAAGTGATAAAAAGCAGTTCTAAAAATTGTTATTTTGATTATGACTGCTTTTGGCACATAAAATCACACAGACTTTATAAGTTGAATCCACAAGAAAAAGTGAAATGCAAGAAAATTGTAGGATATGGCCCCTTTTACAATACAAGAAAAGTCTAGCATGTGGGTCTCATATTATAGGTTTCATATTATGGATCCAGTGTTCTAGAACCAGGGTGGCATTCTTAAATTCTCACCCCATATCAGGATTCTGTGCAGTGCTTTCACAGAGGTCAACATCTGAACTCTCTCTTAAGCCGCTTGTTCAATTTGATTATAATTGACCCAAGCACTGAGAGGCTGAGGAGGGCCGCTCTTGTGGAAAGGTAACGAGGGCTGATTGTAAATACTGCATTAGCAGAGCAGTTCACAGCTGTGGCCCTCTTCACCCAGCCTTGGCCAGGAGTGCTTTAAAAGCACTGCAGCCCCAGTGCACTGGCCCGTGGAGCTGGCCGAGGGCCTGACCGCTGCCTCGCACTACCACTCTCTCTCTCACGCTTTATCAGCACGAGTGGCTCGTTCACATCGCACCGCTGGCCTGATCATTTAAAATAGCCTCCACTTCAGATGCCACCCACTGCCGCAATTAGATCCACCCAGAGAGAGTCCGCACTATACTGCTAACAGAGTCATGGTGCAACTGAACATGTGCAGTGAAATTAGCCCCCTGCAATTACACAGTCTGTCCTGAAGGCTGCAGTAATGGTGAAATCAGAAGGTGCTTACTACAGATGCACTGATTTCCATATTGCATAGAGAAACAGTGCCACAGCAAAGAAGAGTGAATCTAATAACCACAGAATCATGACAAAGAGAGATTTACAACCTTGTTCTGTTGTGCATGGTGCGTGCAACTATTCAGTTTATGGCTCTGCTGAGTCCTGCAGTGAAAGTGTATAAAATCTAGACAGTGTTACAGAAATTTAGACTAGAGATTAGCAGGCATAAAACAATGTTATTCAAAAATTACGACACACCTGACTGCAGGACCTGTGTGGGACTTGTTTCCAGACTGGGAGTGTGCAGATCAGCCCACCATGAACTCTAAATGTATATTTTCTTACCACACACTCAAACACACACACATAGCATTGCCTTTTTAACTTTTTTAACATTTCATCACATTTCAGCACATTTAATCTTTTTTGTGTCATACACTTATTTATTTGTTATTTTGCTAAAAGTTAAAGTCAACGATTCAACTGCCTACCTGCTCAGATAGGTCCTCGTGCCTTGTTTTTTGCAGTTCTTGCCACTACTCTCCATCTTCACCTTTTTAATCTATGAAAATTGCTACAATGGTATTGCAAAAAAGAAATGAACTATGTAGAGCACTGTGTGTTGTATCAGGCAGTACCAGATTCACACCACTATGCTGAATTTGATACACTAATCTCTCAAGGCTGATGTTAACTTCTTGCTTGAATTTCTGTTCCCTCTTAAATAGTGCAGCAGTTACATGTCTGTACAGGCATCTGAATCTAGCTGCTACATCATTTAAGCTGGAACAGGAATTAAGAATAAGAAGCTTCTTACTTCTTCAGCAATGTATGCTTTTCACAACCCTAAAACACTTTGATCCAAAGGCTTATGCATAAATGCTTGAAATTTGCTTTCTAATAATAATATACTGTAACATTCATGCCATTTGGCAGATGCTGTTATCCAGAGCAACTGTCAATATAATCATGTTACCAAGGTAGGAAAATGTAGCATTAGGAGCCCTAGATACTTTTATAACTATAGCGTGTTGTGTTTGCCCAGGCAGGTTATGGAACCATGGGGGAACAGTGATGTTACCCAATGTGCTAAACCTATAGTAGGATTCAAAAGCTTGGAATCCTTTCAATCAAAGAAATTCTTCAATTACACACAAAAGATATATTGCAGATAGAAGTATTAAATGGTTTTGTTATGATACTACTGCTCTACAACTTCAAAGATTTAAAGCTTTACATCTGAAGTAGTGGATTTTCTTGGGTTTGAATCATGAATAAGATTTGGATTTTGAAGTTTTATCATAAAGTATTTAGTATTATCAGTGTTATTGATGAAATGAATTCCTTCATAGTCTATATTACCAAATATGAATTATGTATGAGCACGTATTGCTTGTTATATGTTATCACTCCCATATGATTTTATATGTTAAAGATCTAGCATGTATTTTTTTACTTTCTCTTTACAATCCTGCCACTCCTTAAAGAGGAATTCCACCAATTTTTCAAAGTGGCTGCATAATTCATTTGCTGAGATATAAACAAAGTCATTCAGTGTAATTTGATTTGAATTGATTAATTGTAGAGAAGCTTACAAACTCTGATTTCTTTACAATGATGGTGTTAAGAACCAGGGTTCATGATGTTGACAACACAAGTATAGTCATTTTATTTACTATCCAAAACAACCAGTGAACCTACATGTGTCTTCTGAATTTTAATTTTTAACACTGATGATAGTAAAAATATGGTAAATCTGAAAAAAGAAATTTTCTTGAGGATTGTTTTGGCTTACAAAATGAATGTAAGGGAGTACATTTTGGGCTGAAAACTTTTCATAGGCATGATGACACGGTGTCTAAGACACCTGGCAGCGCTGTCATAACCATTTTGTGCTAACTTCTGTATGTTTCTCTAGAACTAAGCATTTCATAATAAACCACTCTTGACTTTGACTTTGAATGACTTTGTTTACATCCTGATGATTGAATTATGCAGAAATCTCACAAACAATCTTATAGTATCAGTGTGCCCTTTTATACCAGCTAAGCACAGCAAGTACTGCCATATGCATTTGAAGTGCAATTATTATGTCACAAAAACAACAGTAAGGGAATGTGGTCACCACCCTTAAAGCTTTGAGACTGTTTTTTTTTTCTGCCGGCCATGAGCTACTAGAAGCATGAACACAATACTCAAACATTACGATCAACATTGTTGCCATGCTGGTATAAAGAAGCTTGCTGTTTAATCAAAGGTGATCAGGGAACAGGACAGGCCAGCTGCTAAGCTAGCTGACAACATACACTATATTGCCAAAAGTATTCGCCCATCTGCCTTCACACACATATGAACTTGAGTGAGATCCCATTCTTAATCCATAGGGTTTAATATGATGTCAAATAGCTTCAATTCTTCTGGGAAGGCTTTCCACAATGGTTAGGAGTGTGTTTATGGGAATTTTTGACCGTTCTTCCAGAAGCGCATTTGTGAGGTCAGATACTGATATTGGTCGAGAAGGCCTGGCTTGCATTCTCCACTCTAATTCATCCCAAAGGTGTTCTATCTTGTTGAAGTCAGAACTCTATGCAGACCACTCAAGTTCTTCCACACCAAACTCACTCATCCATTTCTTTATGGACCTTGCTTTGTGCACTGGTGGACAGGAAAGCCAGGAGCGTTGGGAGCATGAAATTGTCCAAAATCTCTTGATCTGCTGAAGCATTAAGAGTTCCTTTCACTGAAACTAAGGGGCCGAGCCCAACTCCTGAAAAACAACCCCACACTATAATCCCCTCTCCACCAAACTTTATACTTGGCACAATACAGTCAGACAAGTACTGTTCTCTTGACAACTCCCAAACCCAGACTCGTCCATTGGATTGCCTGACAGAGAAGCATGATTCATCTTTCAAGAGAACATCTCCACTGCTCTAGAGTCCAGTGGCGGTGCTTTACACCACTGCATTCAACACTTTACATTGCGTGTGCTTGGTGATGCAGCTGATTGGCCATGGAAACCCATTCCATGAAGCTCTCTATGCTGTTCTTGAGCTACTCAGAAGGCCACATGAAGTTTGGAGGTCTGTAGCAATTGACTCTGCAGAAAGTTGTCGACCTCTGCGCATTATGCGCCTCAGCATCCGCTGACCCCGCTCTGTCATTTTATGTGGCCTACCACTTGTGGCTGAGTTCCTGTCGTTCCCAGTTGCTTCCACTTTGTTATAATACCACTGACAGTTGACTGTGGAATATTTAGTAGTGAGGAAATTTCATGACTGGACTTGTTGTACAGGTGGCATCCTGTCATAGTACCTTGCTGGAATTCACTGAGCTCCTGAGAGCGACTCATTCTTTCACTAATGTTTGTAGAAGCAGTCTGCAGGCCTTGGTGCTTAGTTTTATATACCTGTGGCCATGGAAGTGATTGGAACACCTGAATTCAATGATTTGGATGGGTGAATACTTTTGGCAATACAGATCAGAACCAGTTTGATTAAGATATGTGTTGGTGATAGTCCTGTTCTTAACATGTCAGATAAACCCTGCAATTACCTGATGAGTTAAATCAGGTGTGTTTAAGTAGGAAAATCACCAAAATGTGCTAGTCTCCAACTCTCCACTAGAGTTTGCCACCCATGGTGTACTGGCTAAATTAACAAATAAGTGTTATGATTTGTTTACTTGAAGCAAGTATCCAACAATGTGTGCATACACACTCACTTATCATGTTTTCTAATGTGTTTTGTTCAGTGAAAGAACAGAACTGAAAGAAGAGTGTCATGGAAAATGTAGGATATAGTCCTTAAGTTTAGGACTCATTTCACGTCATAAAGTATTTGTTGGGTCATGAGACAAACACTTCCTCTACATGTGGACCAAATAAAGTTAGGGAAGCACTGCTTTACATCAAGTAGAAATATAAACAGATAACATCTACTTTTCTGCCTTCCGCCTGATGACCGCTGGGATAGCCCACCCCCCGCGACCCTGACGGAGAAGCGGCTTAGAAAATGGATGGATGAATGGATGGATGGATGGATGGATGGATGGATGGATGGATGGATGGATGGGTGGGTGGAACTTCTACTTTTACTTTTACAGGGTACTCAAATGTTGAAAGTTCTTTCTGAGAGAAGCAGTCTAGTACAGACTGCCTAGGTCAAATGTGAGCGTGCGTTTGCGTGCAGCCGGAGTGTGTGTGTGTGTGTGCGTGTGCATGCATGTGTTTGATAAGAGGTGAATGTGAGGTGAGGTGAAGTTGACCCAGAAAGGAAGTGATGCGTACAGGACAGACAGCCATGACAGCAGGAGAAAACAGAATTCTCACCAGGTGAGAAAGTGTGTGCCCGTCCCCTCCCAACTGGCCTGCTGTTTGTACGGAGGTGTGTGTGTGTGTGCGTGCCCGTGTGCATGCCCGTTTGTGTGTGTGTGTGTGTGTGCACTCTTTTGTGTATGTGAGATTGTATGTATGCCTGTTAATATACCTGCATGGTCTTATATAAAAGTGAAAGGTCTATCAGTGACTTCACTGTCTTTACCTGTGTAAAATCCATTCTAATCCTATGAAAAATAAGCATCTACTAACTTTCATTATACCCTTCTGCTCTGATCCATGAAAGATAAACCACCTTTTACTGCAGAGTGGTTGTTGGTCTTCTATTTGTGTATTTCTAATGAGCTAATATGGCTAAATAGTGGTTGTGATTTGACAGGCATTTTCTGGGATTAGGGGGGAAATTATTATTATTATTATTATTATTATTTATTATTATACAATAATAACAATAGTACCTAGGCCTGTCTTAATTGTCACCTGATCATTATTTTAATTGTAGTTGTGTTCAAAGGTTTTACAGTCACTTTGTCACAGACCAAATGTGAATTGGGTGAATTGTCTTCTGTTAATGAGACACATTTTAAGACAACAAAGGTCCTACCTGGTTCTAAGTCTGTAAAGGGCATATCAGAGGGCAAACCAGTTTACCCATTTTAAGCTTGTACTTTAATAGTTACATACAATTAACACAAAAAACTATTAAGTTGCTAGAGATGTTTTCCCACTTACCCCAGATGTAGTCAATCAGGATGGCTAATGTTCAACAAACACTAGAAGTCAGTAGTCACCCAAATCTTCTCCCCAGATACATACACAAAACTTCTTTCAAGCTGCTTAATTCACAAGATCTTCATTAAGGCTGTCAATGTGGTTTCGGGCACAGTACAATGAAAAAAAAATCACAGTGTAGCCAAATACTGTTGTCAGCCATTTTAGACAACAGTTTTGGGACAAATTCCAGCGCCCCTGCAGAATTCCTTTCCCCTTACTTGCCCACACATCACACATGCCTATGGACACTAGGTTATATTTGTTGCAGTTGTTTTAATAAGATATTATGGCATCTGTGCAGAAGAAAATCCTTCTTATTGAACAGGCACTTCAACATACAAAAATTAGAAATATCCAGCCCAGTACTGCCCCAACACAAAACACAGTGAGGGGGAAACATAGGAAGACACAGCTTACGAGGAGGATAGACACTTGTAACCACTGGTTACACTACAAAACCCACCCTTTGCTGAAACAATTACTCTAACAAACACAACTACAGTCCCTTTTTATCCAGGGAGTATGGGGAATCCTGAGAAACACTTTAATGGCCATACTTCCTAAGCTTCTCACAGCGATGTGGCCCATGGTGGACACCTCAGTATGTCTTCTGTTAGAAAGTAAAATTTTAACAGTTATTTATACACGCGATATTTTGCACACGATCTGTAGTATCCATATGTGTGTGACATGCATGCATCCAACAGGCAGTCGAATTTGGGTACATTGGGAAGTTTTGTTCATTTTTATAGCTCACAGTAAATCACAAGACAAGTCTGCACTGTTTCACTGAAGACCTGGATGCGGTTTGAACAAGCTGAGGGATGTTTTGGGGATATATTTATGGTAATGATGGGTGGCTATTGACTTATAGTGTTTGTTACATGCAACATTAGCCTTGTAGCTCAGCACGAAACTAAACAAGCCAAATTTGGATCACCTGAATATACAACCCCAATTACAATGAAGTTGGTACGTTGTGTAAATAAATAAAAACAGAAGACAATGATTTGCAAATCCTTTTCAACCTATATTCAATTGAATACATTACAAAGACAAGATATTTAATGTTCAAACTGATAAACTTTATTGTTTTCTGCAAATATTCACTCATTTTGAATTTGATGCCTGCAACATGTTTCGAAGAAGTTGGGACAGGGGCAACAAAAGACTGGGAATGTTGAGGAATGCTCAAAAAACACCTGTTTGGAACATTCCACAGGTGAACAGGTTAATTGGAAACAGGTCAGTGTCATGATTGGGTATAAAGGGAGCATCCCTGAAAGGCTCAGTCGTTCACAAGCAAGGATGGGGCGAGGTTCACCACTTTCTGAACAACTGCGTGAGCAAATAGGCCAAAAGTTTAAGAACAATGTTTCTCAACGTGCATTTCATCATCTACAGTCCATAATATCTTCAGACGATTCAGAGAATCAGGAGAAATGCCTGCAAGTAAGCAGCAAGGCAGAAAACCATCATGGAATGCCCGTGACCTTCAATCCCTCAGGCAGCACTTCATTAAAAACCGTCATCATTCTGTAACAGATATTCCCACATTGGCTCAGGAACACTTCAGAAAACCACTGTCGGCGAACTCAGTTTGTCGCTCCATCTACAAGTGCAAGTTAAAACTCTGCTATACAAAGCGAAAGCCAAATATCAACAACACATCAAGCAAGAATGGGGAAAATATTCCACCTACAAAGCTTCAACAATTAGTGTCCTCAGTTCCCAAACACTTATTGAGTGTTGTTAAAAGGAAAGGTGATGTAACACAGTGGTAAACATGCCCCTGTCCCAACTTCTTTGGAACGTGTTGCAGACATCAAATTAAAAATGAGTGAATATTTGCAAAAAACAATAAAATTTATCCGTTTGAATATCTTGTATATCTAGTCTTGTTGAACAAAGACTAAATATCTTGTCTTTGTAGTGTATTCAGTTGAATATAGGTTGAAAAGGATTTGCAGTTCATTGTATTTTGTTTTTATTTATGTTTTACACAACGTCCCAACTTCATTGGAATTGGGGTTGTAATAAAACACCACACTCAAGAATTGATAATATAAGTAAATACGAGAAGAAATTGAGAAAGAGAACCTTTCTGTCCAATAAGAATAGGCCACTTTCATAGTTGATGACCACCAGCCTTATACAACATGTGGCACAACCGGGATTCAAGGTCAATGCTTTATTTAATCATCACCCCTGGGTTGCACTTGGATGTTGTTGCCTGCAGCAACATTAGACAGCTGACGCCATATTTGGCCCTCACCAACAGGTTGCCCATTTATAGTACTCTGTGTCGACAGGCATGAAAACCACAATCCAGAAGAGCACATGACTCTGTGTGTGTGTGAGTGTGTGTGTATGTGTGTGTGTCCTCTCTCATATCATTCATACTGAACATTTCTGACCACCATGTTCTGCTATCTGAAACAAAAATATCACATGGCATTGCTTGTTTTTAAAAAATTCCCTTCAACAATAAACTTAATCTTATAAATAGAGCATGCTTCTGGTAAATAACCTAAAATAAAAGCATGCTTATGCACAGACATTATAGTGACAGAGGCCCAGCTTGAGCATGAACATAAATAAAAATATTTTAATTTTTATCAATAGAAAGCAGCCAAAAATACTTCACTGCCTGTGCAGGGAATTGGACCACCAGAATACTAGGCTACTAACATTATTCACTATAATATCTCATGGCTGAAAATCATGGAGTTGCAACTATTATTTATTCTTAAGAGATTATAGGTGCTTTATTGGTGTGATTTCCAGCACTGTGGTCAGCTCCACCCATCTTACTAGCTGTTGTACTGAAAATGTAGAGGCTGTTAATAACAATGACTACCCCAAGCTGTCCAAATTATATAAAAGTATTACTTGCTAATTGTATATTTTGGCTAATTACTACTAATTATTGCTGATACTTGGATGCTCATTTGGGGTTGTAATAAATTACAGTCTAAACTACAAATAACCTCAGCATTCTCTCTCATTCAAGATCCAATAGTTGCTTTGTCCAACTATAAGCCAAAACAAAGGGCATAATGTGCCCTATAACACTACAAAAACAAACAAACAAACATACTATTATCTTTAAGCTTTTTTATCCTCATCTTTATACTTCATACTTTATCTTACACTCATACTTTATCTTCATCATCATTTTTCCATATTTGGCTCCAGATGCAGACATTATTTTTTGAAACATGAACATCTTAGACAACATAATGGTACAGTAAGAACCCTGAAGTTGTTAGGGCCTACCCCCATGCTAAGCTGCTGCTTATGTCTCTTATTAGGTTGAGCCAGCACAGGCTGTGGTTATGCATACATTTGTGGCTTACAGAGGAGAAATCTGCATAGGTGCCAGTACTACACCAGAGAGGGCGCCAAAGAGTGTTGAAGCTCATGGAATTATTATACACACCAACCAAAAGGGTACTTAAACAGTATGAGGTCAAATGGGCAGGGTCTCAAACTCCTCTGGGTCTTCTGTAGACATGGCTGCATAGAAGAGATGGCCAGTAAAATGGCACATTATACCTTTTAAGGTTTGTTAGACCTCAAATCATCTTTCAAAATATGCACTCAAACAAGAGCCTCATCAGCAATTCAGATTCTCCTCCAAGCTACAGAGCTACCTATTACAACCTTCCTTTAAAGTTTGCTTCATCAAAGCCGGTTAAGTCAAATGTAGGACAAGCTAATGCCACATAGAAATCAGAACCTAAATTGGGTGGTTTTGACTTTGATATTTACTTATTAATCCAGTTTGATCATAGGCGTCTCAGGGATCTCTTTTATTGAGCAGCAGCAGGATACTGTCAGTTGTCAAGGGCCAGCAGTCCTCCAATGTGTGCAATGTCTATGATCACTTTTTTCCAGTAGGATATTGTCAAGCAGCTTGTTGAGCTTGGATGAGACAACTAAGCAGTTGACTTTGCCACATGACCATGCAGATGTGCATCATTGCTTAATGATGGAGATAGGGAACCCCTTGTCTTTTTTTAATGAGAACGTGGCCCATTACATTCTCAGGCAAACCACCTACAGGCAGCACATGGTGCAGCTGGAATTCAAACCCTGTAGCAGAGCCCAGTTCTACGTTGCTAAGAATGTTTTTGCCAGGAGTTGATTGGCGTCCAAGTTTCTTGAGTTGATGAACTATTTGTATAATGGGTAGCACAGACCATGCCAGTGAAAAGCAGGTCTATGGCTGGCGATTGTGCCAGTGGGCTCACAAAGTATAGTGACTGGCTTTGTGTGACAGAAGACTGAAGACCTGCCTGTTGGTCCAGCCTCAGTGTGTGTGTGTGTGTGTGTGTGTATTTGGAATACAGAGCGAGGATTCTAGGGCCTTTGAATGAAGTTTTGGCTCGGAGACTTCACTGTCATCTGTGACAGATGGTGGAAAACAGCAAGTGCTGAGGAGAGATATTCAAATCTGATCTTGGAGAACCTGAAGAAGATTCCTGGCGAGAGAGCGAGAGAGAGGGAAGAGAGAGAGAGCATTTGCAAGATATTGATTTGATTGGCAGAACTAAAAATGGCTGTTCTTTGTTGTGTGGTTGTTTACCATTCTGCTGCTTACGTATCTCCATGATAGCTTTATAGATAAATTTTATTTTAAAATTTCCTTTACATTTAGTTAAGGTGTTGCCAGCACCTCAGTGTAGAAATAGATGTCTCTAAAAAAAAAATGTAACACATATAAAATGTAGATACTGGAGGCATTCAGGCTATTTCTTATCTGAACTGCTACTTTCTTTTTAGGGCTGCTGTGTATGAGAAAAACAGGCAGTGAAAGCGAAAGATATAATGAAGTCAATGATAAAGCATAATAAAGGAGCGAGAGAGAGAGTGTGAGAGAGAGATAGTGAGTGTGTATAGAGGGAGTGCCAGTGGGGGAGCAGTGTTGGCACTGAAGAATAGGGCAAACGGAGCACATCCACTCCATCTGTGTGCACGCAAACCCAGGCAGACCTGACTGGGCCCAGGTCCCCTCTCCCACTCCTCCCAGTACTGTCGCACACTGACAGAATGCACTACTGGGCCAGATGGGGTATGGTTTGGGGTGGACAAAGCCGCACCTTGTTAAATTTGCAAAAGTTTCTCAAACAGGTTCTGCACTGTGCATTTTTTGTTTCAACTGCAGAGCCCATATGTAAGTTAAAGAAACAAAAAAGTCATTATGTTTGAAGTTCTCTTTAACCCTTCATAAAACTACTGTTATTGCTTCTGTGCCTTTTCTGATTTTCAGACTTTTAAGGGAAATTCCATTGATTGATGAAAATTGAAATGTAAACAGTCATTCATCATTCATTCAGTCAAGTTCATTTGTGAACTTACCAGCTCTGATTTCTTTACAGTGGTGGGGATAGGAACCAGGCGTTTGGTGTCTACAACACAAATATAGACATTTTATTTACTAACCATAAGCACCAGTGAACCTACAGGTATCTTTTAAGTTTTTGTGTTTAATGCTGCTATGGGTAAAGTAGTAAAAGAAGTTTTATTTGTGTATGCTTTTGCTTTATAACACACTTCATGTACTTCTCTGACAGTAATTAATTTATGTATGTATGTATGTATATAAAAACAAAACATACCTTATATATCACTTAGAGGCAGTAAACTCTGAAAAATTCTGATTTGGTTAGTTTCTCCTGAATCGCATACATTTCACATAAAACCATTCTGAATAGCTTTGTTTACATCTTAACGATTAAATTACGCAAAGATTAAAAAACAATTGGTTGAATTGCCCTTTAAGACTAATATAGACTTTAATGTGAATGGGTGGGGTTAAACTGCTCTAGGCTGAATGGGAGGATAAATGTAAATGTATTGGTTATTATTTTGACTGAAAGGGTACAAATTCCTACAGATACACTCCAAAATATAAAATATTCTCTCCATATTTTTGGAATGGGATAACCAACATCCTAAAGGAGTGATGGTCAGATGTCCACATGCATTTGGCCATATATATTGTTTCCTCGCCACAAAAGTCTAAACTCTTTTACCTTTATACTGAATGGGAGGATAAATGTAAATGTGTTGGTTATTTCCAAAATGAAAACAGTGAACTTAAATTCTGGCTGTTTTTTGCAGCATAATTTTCTGTCTATGGACTGTATGGCCTAAATATGTATGGCTAAGTCATTGGTTAGTCTAAGAAACTAGCCTGAACCAAAACAATTGCAAGAGTTGTATAAAAAAGACTAGTAAATTCATATTTCTGCTTACATGCATGCCATCATTGTCGGCTTTACAATGGTAAATGCGTACTTCATGTCACATATCAGTATATGCATGTATACATTTCCCATCATTTAACAAACATCTGCATTGCTTTCTCTCATTCTGCTTCAATGCCTAATGTGAGATGTTTATAAGGACAGAAGTATGTGGACACTCTTCCTAATTATTGAGTTCAGGTGTTTCAGCTACACTATTGCTAACATATATATAAATCAAGCACATAGCCAATCTCCATAAACAAACATTGGCAATAGAATGGATCATACTGAAGAGCTCGGTGATGTGGCACTGTCATAATATGCCACCTTTGCCAGAAGTTAGCTAATGAAGTTTCTGCCCCACTGGATCTGCCCCAGTCAACTGTGAGTGGTAGTATTGTGAAATGGAAATAGGAGCAGCAGCAACTCAGCAACACAAGCTCACAGAACAGTGGTGCTGAGTGCTGAGATGTGAAAAATTGCTTTGTTCTTATGTTCCAAGAGTTCCAAACTGTCTCTGAAAGCAACTTCAGCATAATATATGTGCCTCAGAAGCTTCATGAAATGGATTTCCATGAACAAGCAGCTGCACACCAGCTTAAGATCACTATGTGCAATGCCAAGCATCAGTTGGAGTGGTGTAAAGCATGCTGCCACTTCATTCTCAATCAGTGTTAACAGGTTCTCTAGAGACATGAATCATGCTCTGTTCTCGGATGTCAGGAGTACACTACCTACTGGACTGCATAGCACCTACAGTAAAGTTTGGTGGAGGAGGGATAATGATCTTGGACTGTTTTTTTGGGTTTGGGCTAGGCCCTTTAGTTCAACAAAAGACAATGTTAATGCTGCAGCTTACTGAGACATTTTACACAACATTCTTGCAACAGTTTGGTGAGGCCCATAAAGGTGTGGAGGAACTCCAGTGGCTGGCATGGAGCCCTGACCTCAAACTCTCTGAACATCTTTGTTCTTCTTTGCTGATTGTGAGCCAGGCCTTCTTACCCAAGATCATATCTTACAATTGCTTTTTTTGACTGAAAGGGTACAAATTCCCACAGATACATTCCAAAATATTATAAAATATTCATGCCCATATTTTTGGAATGGGATAACCAACATCCTAAAGGAGTGATGGTCAGGTGTCCACATGCATTTGGCCATATACAGTTGAACCAGAAGTTTACATGCACTGTATAAAAAGACACCTGGACCTCATGTTTTAATCAAAGTCAGCTTAAGTTGGTCTTACTATGATAGTCGAACCATCCTGTTTACATGATTACATCTTAGATTATCAGTCTTAAGCTGATTTCAAACCATTGATGAGCATGTAAAAGTGGTTATTAAAAGCTTTTTTATGTAACCAAAAGTGCTTCTACAGTGGAATTGCTCCACAAAATCGTTTTTGAGGATGAAGCTGAGAAAACAGTCATTACTGCCATTTTGAAAAGTGAACATTGGATTTTGATGATGGGCATTGTTGACATTTCCAAAGTATGTCATAACAGCAGGGCAGCAGCAATGTCACCTGTTCCAGTAATTATTGATTGGCCTTTAGAAAAAGAACTTTTAAATATTTCCACTGTGGAGGCATAACATGTCTCTCAATATTTCATGAGTTGATGTTAAAACTCATAATGACTGACAAATTATGTTCATCTCTGAAATAACAGAATGTCAGATGTGGGATGCGATTATGAGTTACATAATAGCATAAGACATATGGCAACACAACAGATGTTTTTGGAAGACAGCGCTAAAGTGGTGGATGCATACTTTTAGATATTTTTAATTGTATTAACACTACACAGTCTTCATGTCCTAATTGTATAATATGGTTACCCAACAATGCTCATGAAGGCGTCCTGTAGAGTTTAGTTTCACAACAGTGTTAACTCACCTTCCTCTAATATTCACAAACATCTTAAAGGTGCCACAAAGTGTTCTTTGGAGGAATGTCCTAGAACAGTGGTCCTTAACCCAGTCCTCAGTGCCGTCTTGCTGGTCCACTGAGTAATCACTGCAGTCCTGAGTAATGCAGTGCGTTATATACTGTTTATTCTCACTGCAGTCTAGGGTGGAAATATGTAAATGGAAATATACAGTATAGGGAATTAAAATCTGACTAGCTTTTTAATACATATCCTCCTGCATATGTGTGCATATATATAATGAAAAGGCTCGGCTACAAAGAACTTTATAAATACTGTTTTTAATTTGGCACACTTTCTTGCATGTGTAAGAGAGAAGTGCTAAAAACATGTTGAGCCATCGCCAAAGCCTTGCAAAATGGAATAGAACCTGAAGATAACTGCATTGGTAGACAGTTATTACATACACACATGCACACATACAGACACACATGCATGCAGTACAGTGCAAAAGTCTTTTACACCCAAGCACATTACTTAAAACCATCATCTTGGCATTAGATGTGTTTTTGCTTATAAAACACCATATAATATCAATGCAAATAAACATATACTTACACTCTCTCTCGCTCTCTCAGATCTTCTAGCAATAACTTACTTGCTCTTCCACGCACCAGACTTTCCACCATGGGAGGGAGGTCCTTTAGTGCCATGTCCCCCAAACTCTGGATTTCTCTTCCTCAATCCCTCAGGGACTGCTCTTCTCTTTCTTCTTTTAAATCTGACTTAAAAACTTTTCTGTTTAATGCACATTTTTCTTCCTCCTCCTCTGTATAGTTGTATTTATTTATTTTTTCTTTTGTCTTGCTATGTGAAGCGACCTTGGGTTTGTGAAAGGCGCTATATAAATGTAATTTATTATTATTATTATATACACAGTAAAAAGTAACAAAAAAAGATCTTTTAGATCTTAAGAGCTAGTTAGAAGAACAAACTTTGCTTCCAGGTTTCTCCTCCATGCTCCCAGCCATCACATATGTTTGTGAAAACACTCAGTCCAACCAGAAATTAGATGATAACTACAATCAGTACTGGGCTGCACTGAGGAGATGTTTGGGAATAGTTCAATAAAAAACTTACACAAAATCACTGTTTTTCATAGTAAATACACATTTACTGACCAGATAAATAGCTTTTTAAATCTTTTTTACAGATACTTAAAACTTTTACACAGTACTGTACACACATGTGCCTTATATTCCACTTAAAGATGTCTAACAGCATGCTAGCTGTGTGATAGAGATTTGATCATGGAATTATCATGGAGTCCACACTTATAATATAGTCCCCAAATACTTAACAGTAGCTACTAAGTAGTTAGCCTTAACGGACCCGTATTCTACATATTCCTGCCATTTTATCCTCCCCCAAGGCCACTTCGCAATTTTTGTGTGTTTCAATGTACCAAAAACAGTCATTTGACCTCGGTTCTGAATGGATGCCCTGCATTGCACCTCATTTTAAAACCAGCTCAGTCTGAGACAGCCCTTCTAACTTCACTGTGAATGGGTGGAATAAATGTGAATAAACTGCTGCAGTTTGAATGGGCAGATATATAGTTCATAGTTTATTTATTTCACATTGACATAACTGTAGCACTGCAACTGCAACATATAATTATGCACAAGCACCAGATGCACTGTGTTTAGTGTTTATAGCAAAACACTACTTTACAACACCTGTCCATGGGAGACTTTTTAAACATTAAAAAATAAAGAGATACAATACAGGTACAAATACAGTAAAATATAAGTGTGTTAGTACAAGAATTCAAGCAATATTGTTTTCACCTCTATTGAAAAAGGTTGAGTTGTGTTTTCAACCCAGTGTGTAAATAATTCCACATTGATGCTCCTTTAACAGATATGGCTGATTGTCCAAATGAGGTTTTGCGAATTGCAATGCTGTTGTCTTGAAACATGTTCACTATGCAAGGGGGGCATGACACATGTAGGCATTTAAAATGAGATTTGAGTTGGAATAGCTCATCAGGCTTTAAAAACTCAACATGTTACATTTCTTCAAGATGTGTCAATGTTTTTTTTTGTCCATAACATTTATTATCTTGTTATATAGGGATATGATGGGTTGTATAGTTGATTCTGAGGCTTGTGATGGGAAGTGATGCAATATGATAGATGTGAGAATATAATATCATGAAGCAGCTGATTTTTGATTTAACGTTTTTGCAGATGTTATTCTCTATTTCAGATGTGAATCTAAAATTATTCACAATGTTGTCAACCTCACTGATGATCTATTATTTTTATTTCCTATGATGTTTCATTTTTCCATCATGTACATATAGAAAAGCAGATCGAAACAGTGAGTTAAGTGAGCAGTGTGTGTTAATGTACTGGTTTTTGTGACTTCACCAAAACAGTATAAAAGGGGATGTTTTTGTAGTCGTGTGGAAAAGTTTTGGTCAAATTACTCTGTTCTGCACATTTTGATGCATAATTACTTTTTATTTGCTGGTCATATTGGAAAAAACCCAGAAATTTGCAAAAGTAATGGCACATTCTATATGTTGTTTTATTATTTTTCCCTAATGTTAATACATCAAATAAAAAGAAATTATGCACTAAAATTAGCAGAAAAATGATGTGTTAACTTTTTGATATTCATTTAGAAAATAAACAAAACATGTCATTTGACCAGGGGTGTTCAAACTTTTGCATATGACTGTATATGGACTATAAAGACAGGGGCATCAACAGGACATTTTAAAAGGACAATTTAAAAGTTAATGTTTACACTGTACATCAAAGTCTAGACTAGAGTTTAAGGGGTTACCATTCTAAGGCCTAGCATAGTCTTGAATACTGAAATTTATAACAATGTATGGTAATAGTTCTCTAGTGCCGTTTCAGCTGTTTACTGTGTCAGTATATCTGATCCTGTCCATGCCAGGGTTGTTATAATTTTGAAATTTCCATTAGCTTTTATTATTATTTCACTTTTCCTTTTGATTTTTGATTTCAGTTTAGTTTCATGAAGTTTTAAGGATGCATTTATTTTCTGAAAAGTATTAGTTTTAGTTTAGGTTTTATTTTGTTTCAGTTTAAGGTTTAGTTTTAACATTATGATGATTGCTGTGATGGTAGGTATTTGCTAAAAGTAGAGTAGAATTAACAGAACTTGCTTTATTTAAAGACGGCCAAACGCAGAAGAGTTCCGCTTCCACATTTTTATTTGAACACTGAAATGATTTGTGTTGAACATATTTGTTTTAATTTCATGTTTTTGAAAATTTTCATTTGTTTTAGTGATAGTCTTAGTGAATTATAAAATAGTTCTGGGCCATGCAGGGCTTGATAACTAGCTGATGAGCTGGATCAGTGAGTAAAGGCAGGAAGAGCTGAATCTATGCAGGCCAGTGGGTCTCCAAGACTGGAGTTTGGAAGCATTGATGTATGGAAACACAACTCTTAAAGTGTAGTCTGCTGTTGGTTAGCTGACAGCTGGTTGGAATGGAATTTTAAAGGAGGTTAGGGGACAGAGTGACTCATGTTGTCACATCTCTCCCTTTATGAGCCTCTCACCTCATTAAGTCTCTAACAGTGTGGAGAGGCTCGGACAGACTGGAGGACTTTATCACACCACTGATCTCCCCCATCGTCCTCTTGCCCTTCAATCTCTCCTCACCCCCCCACACTCATCACATACTGAGGAAATGACTTCAGCCGCTAGTATCATTTACTTTTTCATATTAATGATACTTAATATCTTGGTAGGGGTGTAATGAATTAGTACACTCTTAAAAATAAAGATACCATAAAGGGTTCTTTTGAGGAACCAAAGAACATTTGAATGGATAGATCTTTAAAGAACCTCCACATGCTGTAAAGGTTCTGTATATTAATTATACTATATTGTATGGGACAACTTAGGAATAGTGTTTTTTTTTTCCATCAGCGGTGTGTGTGTGTGTGTGTGTGCTGTTCTATCTATTTTGCATTCTCTTCTAGTTTGACACAAAATATTTAATTACAAATAATATTATCAGCAAAACAATTTGTATAACATGTAGAATTTCTAGAATATTTGCATGCATTTCTGATTTTTACATTATATTGCATGTTATTAATAACAGCATGCACTTGAGCTGGCAAAAAGAGTTTGTGCAAAAAGCTTCTGATAAGTACACAAATGTACCTGAAAGTTGTGTGAACAACAAGTTTTGTACCTTTGTACGTTAAGGTCATGAATTTGCTTAAATGTGATTAGTGATGTAGAAATTGTGCTGAATATAATTTTTCTTATACGTATTGAATATTTCTTCATTTTACTGTCACGTAACTTTTTATTTTTTTCATTCTGATACTATTTTTTCTGAAGTAAAAAAGTAACATTTTTCAATCTGGTTTCACTTTTGGACCCCACTGTATAGTTGTATGCAGAAGTCTTGTGCAAAGGTTTGAACACCCCCGTCAAGTTACATTTTGTTGATTTTCTAAGTGAAAATATATTAAGCCAAACTTAAAAATGTTTATTATTTCCTTGGTTGGAAAAAATAAAACTTTTAATATAAAATGTCATAACTTGCTCACAGGGCAGACCTTATGTTAGAATGTTAAATTCAACAAATAAACAATAATTGTGCATTGAAATGTGCTTGAAAAGTGTGTTAAGGATGGATCTGTTAAGGATGTGTTACTTATTTTGACTCAGAACATCAACAAAACTTAATTTGACCAGGGGTGCCCAAACTTTAGCATAAGATTTTGCATATACATTGTTTGTCTCATGTATATACATGTTTCTAAAAGCTACATACACATATTCCACATGTCGAAGAGATCACGATCTTTAAATCTGAGAGCTCTGTGGTGTGTGTGAAATAATTCTCCAGTAGAAATGCAGGGGGCACTATGCTCACACTCTTGGTGTCTCCACGCTCAGACAGACAGCTGTGCATGATTGACTAAGGGAAGCATATTAATGTGATAATATAGTAGACATTTCGGTGCCTTCTTTGATTCTGACCCACACAGAGAGTAATGGCCTTGGCATTTATACTCATTTTGATAAGTCATCAAATTCATATCAAAAGGAGTAGCTCAAGTGACATTTAGTTCCTCCGGGGGTTGCAAGGAAAAGAAGTCTTCCATGAATACCTAAAAGGTCTAGATCTTCAAATCGGTCAATTAAACGTAAGGCAAGTTCAGCAGCTACATGAGTAAAGTGGCAGAGCTTTAGTCGGGCTAAAAACTCAAAAACACCAGATGAGACCACACAGCTTTCAACACCTCATTTTATTGTCCCAACATTCAAAAGTACAAATAATTCAAACACAACAGTTTATGAAAAAGAAAAAAACATTTACAGCAAGATTTTTTTCATATTTTGTTTCCAGTTTCAGAAATGACCTAAACTAGCAAGGATAACATGAAGTCATTCATCGCAGTAATTTGATTAATAATAAGAATAAGGATAATAAGAATAATAGTAATCATAATAACAATAATCAATAATTGATAGTTAAGTAATAACATAAGTAGGAGAGACCAGCTTGGTCCAGTGAACATTTTTTCATCTTTTTTGTCTTTAAAGATTTATAGATTCTCAGATAGTAAACAAACACATCTTCAGGAGAAAATGAAAAATGACAAGAGCCTTGTTCCTCACTTGGCCTTCCCTCCTACACTACTGGCTGTTGGTTTCCTATTGGCAGGCTGCCACTATAAGGCGCTACAAGGGGAGAAAGTGAGCCACAGCGATTTGGGCACGTACCGTGGAGGCATGGCCCCATGTTCCACACACCCTCACCCCCCACCCCACGTGCCCCGAACACACACAAACACACACACAAACACACACACAAACACACACACACACACATTCACATGCGCTCTCAGTCACGCTCAGACTTGCGGAGGGTGATGTCATGAGCGAAGAGGAGGAAGTGATGTAGGAAATTAGTTCGTACATCAGAACAACATTCTACTGGGGTCGTTGCATAATTCAAACTGCCACCTGTGGTGGGGTTCGAGGAGGGCTGTGCTACCGCCCAGCAGACGGAGCAGAGGATGGACGGATGGTGGAGGTGCAGCTGAAGAGGTGGACGAGTGCGTATGAGTGCACATATCTAAGCAGTTAAAGATCTCCAACATTCACAGCAGGTCTATCTCAACATGAGCTGATTCCCTACTCTCAAAGAGCCATTCACTAAATTTACCTCTCAAAATAGACTATATCTTAGAAAATATATAATGGGTGTCATCTATCAAATATCATCTTCTATAGCTATTTTATTTCAACCAGTACAATCAGCGTCAATGCTTTTTGGAGTTGTGTGATGTCACATATGCAAATGGTAGAATTTGTCGAAATCAAGGTAAAATGGTTACACTGAGTTTGCCACTGATAGGTCCAATGCAATGAGTCATAAAACAATGGACAAACAGTATAATAATCAAATCGAGGCAGCTGAGCCTAAAATGTTGGATGCCATAAAAATCCATGAGAAATTATGTCTCAGACCCACATTTTTGCATAAAGTTGGATCACAAAGCAACGGTAGTGTGTGGAGGGAGGGCGGGAAGCGGCTTTTAAAACTACACAAACTTATCACAGGTTATATTGAACCAGAACAACTGTTATAACATTCTATTAAGACTAAACTTTATTGAAAAAGATTTAAAGATTTATGTTTAACAAGACAAGAAAAAAGCAATAGCAAATTTAACTATCGACTAGGTTATGCATAGCGAGTAACTGTTTCTAGTAATAAGGGAAGAGCCTCACCAACCCTCTTGACATTTTTTTAGTTTTTGACTTTTAAACTTTTTTATATTGTAATTTTGATATATTGGTACAAAGCACAAACGTACTAAAATTTCTCAGTGCACAGGACTAATGGAAGAGCGTCTCCCCTAGTCGTTTGTTCCCTTTAGCTCAGAAACACCCCCCTCCCTGTACCAGAATCACACGAAAACACAGACAACATAACAACAAACAAACGGATAAATAAATAATCAAGATAAATAAATAGTTTAATCAATGAAAACAATCAGTTGATCAATAAATAAATAAATAAATAAATAAATACATACATATTTTCAAGAAGCTTTTTTGTCCGGTTTCTTTTGCCACGGCAGTAAACGTAAAAAAACAAAACAAAACAAAACAAAAAAAAAACAAACGGAAAAAAAAGGAAAAAATCGAATCCAATTTTTCTTTTTTTTTCACAAGCGACATGACAACATATTAAACAGGATTCCTCACGAGTTTTCTAAGTAACTGAACCATCACTTCATAAAGTTTTCATATGAAAAAAGACAAGCTTGAACAGAAAACAGTGACAACTCATAGATATAGATATCGTAAAACAAATGTAGACTATATATCATCTATTTGTACACAACAAAGAAAGACACATTTGTAATAGATCCTTTGAGGAAACAAATACTAGACTAACAAAACTAGCTAATTATCATTGAATTTTGACAAACGCTGTACACTCAGCAAGTAACCTATATGTCAGCAAGCCAAAGAAAACTCGTTAAGTGATTCTTACAAGGCCCGAATTTTGCTCATCTGGCTTTCTCGGTGCAGAATTCTCTGGACCAGATGGGGCCGACAATTAAAAAAAATAAAATGAAAACAGCAGCTCAATTTAATGCCAACACCGAAGTTTTGTTTTTTTCTCTAAATAACACACAGAACAACAAACTTGGATATTTAAGATATGTGAACCATGTAATATAGCACCTACGGTTGATCGCTAAAGGAAGTACATCTCAAATGCAATATCACCAAATCAGAGTGAAAGGAACTTATGTTTCTTACATGGAGAAGTGTATATGTATGCATTACCGATATCCCAAAGACTGATGATGGAAAGAAAATGAGTGGACAATGTGTGGCCTTACTTTGGGCTCTTGACTACGAGGATGCATTAGGCCTGGGAAGACCCCTATCCCTCTCCTATTGGGTATCGCTGTTGAACAATTACGTGCTATGAAAAATTACCTGCCTGAATTTGCATCTCTTGATAAAACCATCCATCTACAAAACCATTGCCAATCTGGTTCTCCCCAAAAAACAAACAACCTTTGATCCTAAAAAGTACCACGGCAGAACGAACAAGACAAGGTGGCACCTGACCCCTCCCCCCAACCCCTAATTAGCCAGTCAAAATATTTTTCTCTTTTTTTTCAAATCCAGATTCTTGTAAAAATTCTTCAATAATTATTATTTTAATCATTATTTATAAAAATAGATCTTCTTTCTCTTTATTTTTTCATTTTTTCTAAACGCATTTTCAAGCAAAGAGATTTTCTCTTTGGCAACAGTGTGTGTGTGTGTGTCTGTCTGTCTTTTTTTGTTTCGTCAACAGGAATGCTAACCCATCCCTTCCCTCTCCCTGTCTCCCGATCCCTCGTGAGGAAAGACATGTGTTCTGTTTGCAGTACAAAACAAAACAATGTTAGAAATTTCTTCTGCATTAGAGAAAAGGGATGGCGTCATCCCTGTCAATTTACTTGGGGGGGTTTAATAATATACACCAAAACAAATGAATGAATGATCACCGATTGTATTTTCAAAAAGAGCCCCCTCCCATTCTCTTCCCAGGGAGGCGTTATACTAACGACAGTGGATCCGGATTTCAAAAGAGAACAAAAGGAAAAAAACCTGAATCAAGACCAAGAGAGTTCAATCTAAAGAAGGACATTCTCTTCTTTGAAATAAGGGCGGACTGGTTTTGCTACTGTTTTACAGAGAGAAGAGAAAACAAAGAAACAACCACAATAACTCAAAGGATATACAACAGAATGCCTGTACCACTTACAGGTCTTCCAAATCATTAATATTTTCTGTTTTTCAATTTTTCTAATACTTAGGCAACATTGGCTTATAGGTCCAAAGGTATATTATAAGCCATATCCAGTTCTCTTTAGTTGGTTTGTTGGTTGTTTGTGTTCCTGTTTGGAGTAGGCTAGCTGTGTGGGCTGAGGTGGGTGTTTGTTAGTAGTGGTGTTTTTTTTTTCTTTTTTACGGGGCTACACGAGAGTGGAGAGGGAGTTCAGGACTTGTGGGTCTTGTTGGTCTTGAAGGACACCTGCAATACGCGGTCTCCCAGCCGGTACCCATTCAGACTAGCGATGGCCATGGCCGCTTCATCGTAGTTTGTCATGGTGACAAAACCGAACCCCTTGCACTTGTTGGTGTTGAAGTCGCGAATCACTTTGACGTTGTTGACGGCGCCGAACGGCCCAAAGAGCTGCCACAGGACGCTCTCGTCTGAGTCTGGAGACAGGTTGTAGACGAAGATGCACCAGCCCGTGCCGGTGTGTCCAGGAATATTCATCCCTACTAGACTGGTCATGCTATCTATGGTGATGGGAGAGAACCTGAAAACAACAAGAGACAGAGAGAGACAGATAGGGGTGTGGAGAGAAGGAGAGGGAGAAAGAGAGAGACATGTTTTAGAGAAGTTGTTTTCGCAGTGTGGTTGCCAACATCACTGGAAAGAAAGCCAGTTGAGTGACCCTAGCTTTTCACACCATCTTAACACATGAAGCTGCAGAACATCAGTGGCACATTAGAACAACAGATTAGCTCTAGCATCTACACTAACTCACCTACACTCCAACCTAATTGCGCAAGCTGTCTGACAGGGACCGGCCTCTCTGCAGCGTTAGCGTCTTTTGAATCTATTGCTCTTGATTTAAGATGATTTGAAGTTTCGGTTCAATATCTGCTCTGTGCTGAAAGGAAGGCGCCTGGTGGCTTTTTGTATGCAATCTGAAAAGGCTGCACTGTAGACTGCGGGAGAGCTGCATGAAAATGCCATTCGCACAGGCGCACGAGACACAGCACTCCTTTCTTTCTTTCACTGTCTTCCTGAGTGGATCTATTGGAGAAACTAAATTGCAGGAACTCGTCACATTAATACCTCTCGAATTCATGGGAGATTTAGAATGCAACTGAGTAAATCTGCTCTCCTTCCTCTTGTAATCCTGCCTTTTTCTCCCTCACTCGCTTTTCTTTCTCTTGATACAGAGATTTGAATGCTCAGTTGACTTCAGTTAATTGCCTTTCCGCTTAAAGGAAATTTCCACTTTAAATAAAAGGTAAATTGGATAAAAGGTTCATTTCATATGCCACTTCTTCAGGAATGACTATAGGCATTATTGGGGGGTGCTTTAATTGAGATTTCCGCTTAGCTGCAGACGCTCTAGCATAGCTGTTGTTGGTAGCGAGCAAAAGGGTCGTGCAAGTGTGCGTGTTTATGTGCAGGGCAGGGTGGGGTGTCGAGAGGGGAAAGCAGTGAGCAGCGGGTGGAAAATGGAAGCGGTGCTTTCGAGCTTGCCTGGCGTGGGGAACAGAGTGTATTCCACCCACACCCTCAGTGGCTCCGCAGTGTATGACTGTGATCGATAACGCTGCGCGGACCACAGGGCCGGCCAATTCCCTGCTTCTTGTTTTGCCAAGAATTACTCAGACGTTTCATCTGCGCTTTAGCTGCCGCGTCCTGGCAAAAGTCGACGCGTCTGTCTCTCTCTCCATCCACCCCACCCCCCCGCTCCCCACCGTCTTTTGTGCCGCGTCGACCGCGTCTCATTATGCAAACGAGGAGCATAATTGCACATCGGCTCACTTTACGTTCGCTGACAAGCAACCATCTCATAACTTCAATTACGGCGTGTTTCTGTGTAAATAATGAATCCGGCACCATTACTCATCTTTGAGAAGAAGGGCGCAAGGAGAGAGAGAGAGGAAAAAATGGCTGCATGGTAATTTGGATGCCAGTCATCTGCGCGAGTGCGTGAGGGCCAACGTAGCTTTAACGCGCGCACGCACGGGAGGAGAAGGCTCCTGTCTATTCGAGCAGAGGCCGCACGCGCGCTCCTGTCTGCTCGTCATTTCGACCGAAGGGAAAACAGTTGGACAAAGGAGTTGCATAGCAACAAGCAGCTGACCTGCAGCCAGCCCACTGCCGTATACTGTCCACCTTCGCCCGTCGCCGCTCACTTCTGCCTCTGTTAATTACCTTTCACCACGTGCTCCGTAGTACACAAAGCACCCCCCACCCCACCCTCCACCCACTTCTTGTTTCCCTCTCGAGGAAGACATGCCTGTATGATTTGTGCGCACGGCCCTCTCCGCCACTTTGACAGCTAATCGCAGTCGGAGTAAATAATCAGAGCGCTTTTGTCTCGCCATTATTGCTTCAGATGCTCTCTGCCTTGTTTGCATATCTTGCTTCATTGTCTAGGTTCATCGGATTCACCTTGTGGCTTCTGTAATTTGTAACTTCTATTTTCTCTTCCCTTCCCAAATGTAATGTCTGAATATGCTGAACATATTAGCTAGCTAGGTAGAGATCAGTGAAGCTGAAACCTGCCACGTTTTACGTTGTGGATTTTCAACAGGCAGCCAATGTTGGTTTTCTAAAGTGAATATATGTGGAAGAAACCTTTGACGTTTTGTACTGTACTTGTACTGTATTGCCTTGAATTTACTTTTACCTTTACTTTCGCACTGAATTAAAATAAATATATAATCTTTAAAAGAAACATCATCAGTGCTTGTTTATTAACTAAACTAAAAATCAGTGTATTGTGTGTGAAGATGTGTTCTAAAGAAGAACTCCATAAGCAGTATGTTTGCCAATACTGAAGGTCTTGCTAAAGCCTGAGTAGACTGATAAATCAATAAGATAATCAGTTATTAATCTCAGTGTTACTGAGCTCTGCTAAAGCCTGAGTAGACTGATAAATCAACAAGATAATCAGTTATTAATCTCAGTGTTACTGACCTCTGCTAAAGTCTGAGTAGACTGATAAATCAACAAGATGATCAGTTATGTATCTGTGTGACTGAGCTCTGCTAAAGCCTGAGTAGACTGATAAATCAACAAGATGATCAGTTATTTATCTGTGTGACTGAGCTCTGCTAAAGCCTGAGTAGACTAATAAAGTGATTATCACTTATTAATTTCATTGAGGAACACTTAATATATTACATCAGCACAATTTTGGATTTCAATTTTAGTCACTTTTGGCAATAACTGTGTTAATAAATGTTACACATTTGAACCAAGTAAATTCAGTGATTTACTAGTTATTTACTACTTACTGACTACATATTCAAGCCAAGAAAAGAAATGATTACACTGCATCAATTTGACATCATTTTGCTACTAAAAATGCTAAAATATGCAACAAAATGTCAGAAGCTGTAACACATAGACAAAAGACATCATCTCGCTACTCTTCCACAAGGGCACAAAAGCAAACAGCACATGAGCAAAACCCAGGTGTTCAGAGGTTGCACTACGTGCAGTGAAACACAACGTTTCCTGCAGGGATCCAGGTAAACTCTCACCCCTCCTCCGCCTCACTCTTACCCTCCTCATTCAAAATAGGACAGAGCATTAAAGGTGCAGTGGTAGGAGTTTATGTTAAAATAGCATGAATCATTTAATGAGACTCATGGCCAACACTGGTCCCTGAAGCATTTTTGTTGTTTCTAACAGCTTTTCAGTTCCTACCCCCAGCCATATGTCTAATATTGCTATGAAAATAAAAGTAGCAGCCAGATTGTGATTGCAGTAACACCTACGTCATTTTGATGGGTTTTAGACCTGCAGTTGGGTGTCCAGAGGCTTATAGGATTTCAAAACAGTGATAAATTGGATCATAGCAGTATGACTGTGAAGATCCTGAGCTAGGCGGAGTCTGGGCTCGAGCCCCTGAATCCTATGGCAGCCACGCCTCTATACAAGGGCTACACATAATAAAACACAGAAAATATCAAATGTGATACAAAACTCAAAAATCTGCAGTAATCATCATCATCAAATAATGCATACTCAACACTAGAAAATATGAAAGATAATCTGGCTTTTTAAGCACTAGAGTGGTTGGTGGTTTGAAATCAAGCAGAATCAAGTAAAAACAATCAAACTTAAGCAACGGAAAAAACCTTGAACTGAACGGAATGCAAGTGACTGTTCAGAAAATGAAGAATCAAAAAAACGATAGAAATCATTTTGTCAACATGGACATCTGGCATTCGGTGAAGTTTAATTACCTCTTAACGCCATAGGCCATATTAAGCAAATTGTCCAGCCTGTGAAGAGAAGGAGGGTTCTGGGGTTAATGCCAGGCAGATGGTCTACTCACTCAATGGAACTAATGCTACAGCCCTGCGTTGCTGAAGGAAGACGCCCATCCAGCAATGGGCCATTACACTGTTCAGCCCCATCAGGCATCTCGCAGAGTCAGTCACTAAGCTACCAAAGTACAAGTCTAGCAGCGGTGCTAACATTAATTTGGAAGGCCAGTCCACCGCCCACCCGGTGCCAAACAGACTCAGTGTCATTGCTAATGTAGCTTACGGCCGCACAGAGGAGCAGGAGTCTAGCAGTGTTATGACTTCAGACAGTTTTTGATTGATATATTGGTGGATGGAGTCTCAGAGTTGAAATTCAATATAATACTGCAATTGAATGATAAACACATTATTTTCTTATCCTGAGTTCTGTCATTGTAATGGCTTTGTATTTGTGACAGATGATTTTCAGACTGATTTGAGGGACTGTGGCACACAGGGAATTCACCAATATCAAACAATTAGCTATCAAAGAATGGATTCATGTCATGTACAGGATCATGTAAAAATGATATGCTGGTGGTATGAATGAAACTGTCTCCAGGGTTTTGCACCTTTTAGTGCAAGCGAAATGTTCAGTAATTTAATATGACATTTGAATGAAGTTTGAGGCAGAATGTAATGGAACATTAAATAGAGGTGTCTGTCGCTCTCATTCTCTCTCTCTTTTTCTCTTTCGCTAGTCTCTTCATTAGCCCTGGTGACCCGCTGGGCCGGTGCATTAAGCTCTCATCCTCATCAGTCACTCTCGTTTTGGGTTCCCGTCTGTTTGGCCACTCCACGACCTCCATCCCTCACATGGCCTGCCCCTGTCTAATATCTTATTAAGCCTTGTCAAGATGGCCGACAGGGCTAATTAACGCTTTCACACAATTTAGACCAAACTTTTTCTCACAAATAAACAAACTCTCATAAACACACACATTCATGCTGACTCTGTGAGCTCAGGAGTTGGTGGCTCTACTCTGTCAACTTGACAAAAAAGGCTCCGCAATGAAACCAAAACCAGGGCATTCAACGTGCCGCATCATTAAGGCGCCAATTAGCCAATTAGCCAGGCAGGTTGCACTGTGGGTAAATGAGTTAATTGGAGAGGGGGCTTTGAGGTGCAATAGCGGGTTTCTATCTGAGCCTGGTCTGGCCGTGCCTACGGCTTTTCACACCATCTCCCCAAATAAACATAGCACAATAGTACCTTTGTGTGGCCACGAAATGCATGCAAATGTAAGACATCCTTTTCATTATTATTCAGTTATAATTGTTTTTGATGTATGGGGGATTAATTACTGATTACTATCATTAGCATTACAGTACAGTTGTAATTGCCAAGCACGATTCATTTGTGTTAATGTGTGATCTGGGGCATCTAGATTGTACAACTGAACAGATTATGAAGAAGAAATAAGTAAATGGTATTTTATCAAGAGAATGAGAAACATAACACTACTAATTTCAACTTGCTTTATAATATTTTGACATTACCAGACTGGATATGCTGTTAACCAATTGTTAATGGTGACTAGTGACATGGAATTGAGATGAAAGGGTGGTGGTGTGTTAATGAAACAGAATCGTCATGGTGACATTGTGAACGACAGAACCCCACTGTCTCTTATAAACAGTCCTTCAGTCCTTTTTTGTCATGTTCATTCTTGTTTTTTTTTTTTTTAATTACGGGGTTTGGGGGGGCAACTCATTCTGAAAACTGTCTAGTATCTTACAAGCTTCAATTGAACTCCACAGTCAACAATGATAAAGGTACAATCCCATTTTGCATGTCTGACATTGGAGGAACCACCAGTTTGGAATTCTATTGAATTATGGGTTAAAGTAGACTCTGTAGACAACATTGTTCGGCTATCATAATTTCTTTATGGAAGTTGCTGGTTTGCAGCCTGGCTGGCTGGCTTTACCTGAACCTCTGGGCTTGGTGGTGCAGGGGGCCGGGATAGCGGCGGTTGGGGGACTGGTAGAGCTGGGAGAGGAGGGCCTGGCTGGTCTTCTGGCTGGGGTTGTTGGCAAACTTCACTGTGATGGGTTCTGCTGCTCCGGAGGGCTTCTGTCCGTTCAGACCCTTGATGGCTTCCTCTGCCTCTATCCTCTTATCAAAGCGAATGAAGCCCACCCCGCGTGAGCCACCTGCAGGGCCAGCACATCACAAACACAACAGATGTTACATTTACAGGCTTTATCTTATACTAACAGGTTGTATTCTAGTGCACATATCAGTACCCTGCTAAAGCACAATTTTCACATGGGCATGTTGGTCTGCTAATCTAAGTAAGACAATGTAAACAGCAAGGTTTTAGGACCTTAGTTTTGTGGAGATGAATGTGATCTTGTAACAAGAATATATGTCTGGGGACAACCCTTGCTCCATCTAAATCCTGTCCCAAATTCCTTTATTCTATTTTCTCTTAACATCTACAGTACAATTGATAACACAAGAAAAACAAGCTAGAGAGCAAAAAGCTGTCGTTTGCTAACAGATCTGTTTTTCCCTTACATAATGTAAGTTTTACCGCATGTAATGTGTTCTACGCACATGTGACATTCAGGTAGTTATGTGGTGTTTTTGGAGAACGTTACACTCCACCCTAAGAAGTCTATGGTCTCACCCACATTTAGCCCAAAATTTTCAGGGTTGTCCCCAGGTCTTCTTGTTATGAGATCATGTCTGGCCTCATGAGACTAAGTCAAGGTTAGCATGATTAAGAAAAGGCTGATCCAAGCTGATCAGATTATCTGAGGTATATTTTTTGCAGTACGGCGTACAATAGATGATGAGGAATTATGAGTGACAAAAGGTGAGCAAGCTCGCAGATTTGGGGGAAGGCAGACTTGGTCCTCAGAAACAGACATCTTGATATGCTTACATGGAAGGCATCATGCTGATATTTTGAAATGGTAGAAAACTTGCAAATGTCTTGGTAAAATGTCTTGGGACTAACTAAGAACTTAAGTGGGCTTTTTTTTTTTGTGCATGTAAACGTAGATAGTAGAAACTCACTTTGACTCTCGCTTGGTGACACGCACACACATACTCAATCCATTCTCTTTATATGGAGACAGAGCAGCCATACATATGACTTGATGTTGAAAATGGCGGATGACAGTGATGTGCGGTCCATGTGTGACGGCTGCTATTGCCGGTGTCACATTATGCAAATGAGCCGTGAGCGAACGGCAAGACTTCATTGGCTGCCCCGCATTCCGCCGCTCTCAGGCAGACGTGCAATTTGTTTTCCTTTCTTCACGAGAGGATGGAGATATTGTATAGGGGCAATGCTGCCTGCTGGTGTGGAAATGGAGTGTGTATGTGTGTGTGCTTGTGTGTAGGGGCAGCGATTGTTCTCCCAGTTATGTGTGAGTGTATCGTGTCCTGTTCCATCTCAAGCTGTGCAGCTTGCATAAGCTGACGGCCACACGCTACCGCATGGCATGCCGCGCGCCGGTGACATTTCTGTGGTTTCCTAGGCAATGTTTTTGACCGCCACCTGAAAGTAACATTTAAAAGAGCCTGGCTGGCTTGGAGGCCTTTTGTTGGGCTGGTTTTTAATGAGATGGCTCCTACTGCTCCAGGGAGGTGAGCGGGGAGACGACTCGCCTAGAGAACCATTTGCATAATACACTGTGTGTGCGTATGTTTGTGTGAGTGTGGGTGCGAGAGTAAGGATGTGCGTGTGTGTATTGGCAGCCTGGCATCTACACACATGCATTTTTATATTGTCACTTCACCCTCCGTCACTGTGCCTCTCGCTCTTATTGATGGTTTCTGTTTCGGGGCTCTATTGCTGCGGCTTAGTGTTACTGCTGTCTTACTGTTACTGCTGTCTTACTATTCAAATCAGACTCTTTTGATATATGCAGCTCTCGGAGCAAACATTTGTACACACATCTCTTCAATGCAACAAGCTTTCATTCAGCCTGTCTCTGCATTACACACCCTCTCTCTCTTTCTCTCTCTCCAGCTTTTTTTGTCTCTCTTCGCCAGCATCATCCCTGACAGCTTTTCCTTTCTCTCTCCCAGCCTTCCTACAACCTGTTCTCTTTAATTAGTCTGACAGAAAGAAAAGCAGAAATAAAGCAAGCGCATGCATTATTCTGCGCAGTTTACAATGCATGGTCTGCCCCCCTGGTTTCTGCTGAGTGAAACTGAGGTCAACACAGATTCCTTAGAAAGTAGAACAGACAAAGTAAGACGAGATGACAATTCTCTTTCTGTCTCTGTCTGTGAAGTTTAACATACTACAAATAAAAAACTAAAAAGATATGACAGGGAGAACTGTAACTAGAAGACCAGCAAAGGCCAGTCTGCATGAATGCTTAAAGCTTAGAAACCTTAGAAAGTGAAAGCCATCCCTGTTTTGTTTTTAGGCCTATGAATGCGCCACTGTGCTTATGTTTGTGCTTGCATTCAAGTCCATGTGTAAAAGGGTGACAGTCAGAAAGCATAGGTCAAAGATCAAGGCCTAGGTCATATGTCAATATCTGTGCATCACTGCACTTGTTTATGAGCACTGCTTCACATTCCTCCTTAAACTGGTATGGCAGAAACACTTTCTGACCATAGCACCTTAACAAGGGCTCACACATGTTCATATCAAATATAAAAAGTAGGGATGCACCGATATGGGAAATGTGAGTTGATGCTGATACCAATTCCAATAATGAGCATTACATAAAAAATTACATAAAGTTCAATGACTTTAACTCACTCTTTCAGGGTGTATAAGCTTGTTGGTTAATACCTAACTAGCCAGTGTGGTTGGAGAAGTCACTAGTGTTAAGCCTAACCCATTTCCTTTTGAAGAAACAATTTATATTAGGTAACATTGGTAAAGTGAACACTAACCCCATACCCTACCCTTTACTCTTTCACTTTGAAGGTGCAATTTATACAAGTTACAAGTTGGGGAAGCTAACCCTAACCTTAACTGTTTTATTTTGAAAGAGGAATATGCAGGGCCTTCACATCATCTGTCTGGTATAGGCGCAGCCAGATACTACTTTGATTTCTACCTTTTTGGGAAAAAAAATTCAGCTTCACTGTAAGTGCCAGGCAGGCCTGTGTGTTTTTCTATTTGAGCAGCTGAGAGTACAGCTCTCAAGCTACTGTAATGGAATCGTGATGAGCCTGAGTTTTACTCTGTTGGGAATAACGCTGACCACCATTATTACAGCAGCAAATCTGGTGGGCAAAAAAGCCATCAATCACATGCTTGCAGCTGTGAAAGCTGAAATCAGGAGTTAAGATAAAAGGTTGCTACTCAATAGTTTAAAAAATGCAAATTGAACACCTTAATGGTGGCTGTGCATTACTGTCCTTTATTGCACTTGCTTCTCCAACATTACCATAATGAGCCAACCATGACTTTAACGGTCTTAGCTAAACAAAGCCAGCGCCTGGGATCAAACTGGAGACACGGACACTTTGCAGCTCCTTTCAGCACTTATCAACAGCCAAGCAGAGTTACAGCCACAATGTGCTGGTTAACGGCACTATTCTCCCGGTAATCACCCGGTGCCTTATGTAACTTTTCTACCTGTACTTATCTCAGCGCAGCACACGCGTCGCGGGAGAAAGGCTGGTTTAATAATAACCCAGACATACAGAGAGGCAGCACACCGCGCCACAGTGCAGAGAAAACGGCTACAGCCCACCTGACAAAGCGCTTTCCACTGCCAAGGGAGAGAGAGAGAGAGAGAGGAGATGGAGGGAGACAGAGAAGAGAAAAGAGAGGAGAAAAAAATTCCTCTGGGAACAGAGAGAAGATCTGAAGGCTCGGCTGTTAATGAAAGCTTTCTCTCTTCTTTCTGAACTTAAGCGCTTTGCTGCTGTCTCTCATTCACTCACTTTTAAGTGGCTGTGCCAACTGTATAGAACATTTATGAAGCTCGTGTGCTAAACAGATCACTGTAGGGGGAGGGGGAGGAAGTGTGCCCTCATGCTCCCGCACAAGCCTAATCAGGCTGAGGAGTGGGAAAGTTTAGCCGCTGCTGCTGCAGATGGCATTTGAAAAGCCTCGGTTAGGGAGGACTTTGAAGAGGGGCACCGTACTATGTTTGCTTCTGCCGCTACGCAGGAACTAATCCATCTGTTAGGCCTTGTGTAATGGAAGGCCAAGGTAGAGTGTTAGTGGGTTTCTCTGTGTGCATTTATCTGTGTTGGTTTTCATACATGTTCAGGAAAAATGGCCAGAAATAAAAAGAGTAAACCATATCATAAAATATCAGTACCAACAAAATGATCCCCACTTTCTATTTTGTAAAAGTACTTTTTTACTGTATGTTTTAAAACTTAAAGTATAAAACCATTTATTTTTTACTGAAGTGAGATTCTTCCATAGCACTGCTTCAAAGAACCCCTGCCGGTATCTTAAATTTTAAAAGTGAACATAATACTAGAAATGGCACCAATATAGTAAGTATCTGGATTGGGATGAAATCAGTAGATAATGTTGGACTGGATATTGGAAGGGAAAAAAGAACGAATCTGACCCAAACAGTATGCAATCACATTGCATCATGTGATGCTGTTAGCTGTGTATTTCTTCCTGTAGGGTAGTAAAGTGTAAAAGAGTAGTTTGAGCATGATAGTCTGAACATCGGAAAAAATATCCGATGGATATTGATATAGGCCAATGTTTCTATTACTTTTATACAACTGCTCTGTAAATGTGCATGTCCGGAACATTGTATCAAGTGTGCTTTAATATTTGCAATTCCTTTCAGCAAAAAAGTTTTTGGTTTCATCACAGATAGAGCAATGAAACTGACGCAATATCAGATTCATCTCAGCTTTTTCAGCACTGGCTAGATTAACCTGAACGTTATTTTGTTCCAGTCAGCCAGTAAATAATTTAACAGCCCATGTTATTTCCTAAATTATATGTAGTATATTCACTTTCTGGTTTTGTATGTGCTAAAATTGCAACATAGCATAAAGCAAGTGATTACTTAATTTAAAAGTTACTTAATTAAATAGCTCATTTATCATTATATGCCTCTTAATAAGTCTTTTCTTCTTCAAACTATGAATAACTAAATACATTAATACAATGAAAATTATTCTTTGGCAGTGGCAACAAAGAAGAGGAAAAAGCAAAGGACAGAATGTTTCAGAAGGGGAGCAGTGTCAAGGCAACTGATTTTCTCTAAAGAACAGCAGCTTGTAAGAGGCAGCACTCTGGATCAATTGTATTTGCTCTCATTGATGAGAGACACGTATTGACTGCTGTGTGCAAGGCTCAAGAGCTGCTCTGAATATTTAACTATTGATCAAAGCTATGCACACATCACACTTCACTCTCGTTAATGTTGCAGCTTAAAGTGGCATTGCAGTGGCATGAGCTAATGCTGCCTCTTTAAGCTTACAGAAATGGACTTACAGTGCAGTTCTGCTCTGTGCTGTTTGAAGCAGTCCATGTAGAAAGAACATATACACTTTTGCTCTAATGGAACTATGGGTGAAAAAGATTCATACCATCACTGTCAGTCTATTGTGTAATCTTATAGGATTGAAATCTGCATTACTGCAATGTTGATGCATCAGTCTGAAGGTGGTGATTCAACTGTAACAAATTTGTAATTTTGTAGTATAATAATATTCAGTAAACTATGTCCTTGAAATAAAGGTTTTGGGTTTTCAAACATAAAAATACTGTTGATATAGTTTTTCAGTCACAATAATATACTCAATGTATTTTTTAAAAATTATTCTGAATCATACCAATATGAAATAACCAAATTATTATCAAAATATGATGAATTTTTTTTCAGTGCAGGAGCAGGTCGTTCATCAGCCCAGTGTGAGCAGAAGTGGGACATGTAGAGCTGGGGTGCACAACTCCAGTCCTGGTGGGCCAGTGTCCAGCAAAGCTTGGAGGTGTCCCTACTGAAACACACTCACTAAACCTGGCAATTAACAGATGAATGTAATCAGGTGTGTTTGGGTAGGAAAACAGCCAAACTATTTTTGAGTATGTAAATAGACAAACTGTTCCTCCAAAACCAGAATTGTGCACCCCTGATGTAAAGGAATCTTGCAAATTAATGAATAGCCTAAATAGACAACAGTTACTCAACAATTAGTATATATAATTTACAACCCCAATTCCAATGAAGTTGAGACGTTGTGTAAAACATAAATAAAAACAGAATACGATGATTTGCAAATCCTTTTCAACCTATATTCAATTGAATACACTACTAAGACAAGTTAATGTTCAAATGGATAAACTTTATTGTTTTTTGCAAATATTCACTCATTTTGAATTTGATGTCTGCAACACGTTCCAAAGAAGTTGGGACAGGAGCAACAAAAGACTGGGAAAGTTGAGGAATGCTCAAAAAACACCTGTTTGGAACATTCCACAAGTGAACAGGTTAATTGGAAACAGGTGAATGTCATGATTGGGTATAAAGGGAGCATCCCTGAAAGGCTCAGTCATTCACAAGCAAGGATGGGGCGAGGTTCACCACTTTCTGAACAACTGCGTGAGCAAATAGTCCAACAGTTTAAGAACAATGTTTCTCAATGTGCATTTCATCATCTACAGTCCATAATATCATCAAAAGATTCAGAGAATCGGGAGAAATCTCTGTAAGCAAGCAGCAAGGCAGAAAACCAACATGGAATGCCCGTGACCTTCGATCCCTCAGGTGGCACTGCATTAAAAACCGATGTCATTCTGTAACGGATGTTACCACATGGGCTCAGGAACACTTCAGAAAACCACTGTCAGTGAACACAGTTCGTCGCTCCATCTACAAGTGCAAGTTAAAACTCTGCCATGCAAAGCGAAAGCCATATATCAACAACACCCAGAAACGCCGCCGGCTTCTCTGGGCCTGAGCTCATCTGAGATGGAATGATGCAAAGTGGAAAAGTGTCCTGTGGTCTGACGAGTCTACATTTCAAATTGTTTTGTTTTTGTAAATCATGGACGTTGTGTCCTCCAGGCCAAAGAAGTGTCCAGATTGTTATCAGCGCAAAGTTCAAAAGCCAGCATCTCTGATGGTATGGGGGTGGGTTGGTGCCCATGGCATGGGTAACTTGCACGTCTGTGAAGGCACCATTAATGCTGAAAGGTACATACAGGTTTTGGAGCAACATATGCTGCAACGTCTTTTTCAGGAACATGCCTGCTTATTTCAGCAAGACAATGCCAAGCCACATTCTGCACGTGTTAAAACAGTGCGGCTTTGTAGTAAAAGAGTGCAGGTACTAGACTGGCCTGCCTGCAGTCCAGACCTGTCTCCCATTGAAAATGTGTGGTGCATTATGAAGCGCAAAATACAACAACGGACAATTCAGACTGAAGTTGTACATCAAGCAAGAATGGAAAAGTATTCCACCTACAAAGCTTCAACAATTAGTGTCCTCAGTTCCCAAACGTTTCTTGAATGTTTTTAAAAGGAAAGGTGATGTAACACAGTTGTAAACATGCCCCTGTCCCAACTTCTTTGGAACGTGTTGCAGACATCAAATTCAAAATGAGTGAATATTTGCAAAAAACAATAAAGTTTATCCATTTGAACATTAAATATCTTGTCTTTGTAGTGTGTTCAGTTGAATAAATCATTGTATTTTCTTTTTATTTATGTTTTACACAATGTCCCAATTTCACTGGAATTGGGGTTGTATATCTAATAGCAAAATTACAAAAAGTAATAAACTCATTTGAAACAGAAGTTCTAAACTAGTTCTACATGATAGCAACCAGTCATGTGAACAATGATGTAAATCAAGGGAGCTGCTTTCTTGTACGCTACAGAAATGATAGTCTTTAGACAGCAACAGCTGTGGAATTTAATAAGGTGAATACATAATAATAAAGTCTATCATGTAGTAGTCATTTTAATTTGTGACAAATGCAGATGAAAACTAACTGCTTGGATCTGTGGCAGGATTGGTACAAATTGTTTAGGTTGTGGGCTGGATTGGGACGAATGGTGAGGATTTTCTTGGAGAGTGGGATGAAATCTTGCAAAAGGCAGACTAAAAAAACGGTCCCGCATAGACCTCTAGATAATACCACTTCTTCTTTTTCAGTGCAGATACTGATCCAGCATTTTCTGCTGCAATTGGCCTGCTAACATTACCCATTGATGCCAATATGACATCTCTGATCATAAGCAACATAAAACAGACCTACATAAAATAGGATAATGTGGTAACATGGGAGACCTCTTTTTACTTTCTGTTTATTAGACACATCACCATATTCGTATGAACTTTGTTTATTTCTCTCAGTCAATTTTCTGTGTCAGGTGTTTCTCCTACTGCATCACCAGTGTGTGAATGATCTATCTGTACCTTGACTTACTCAGAGGAGAACGCTAAGCACTGAAACTATTCAGTGTGACCCTGCATGACAATTCTTTGACAAGCTTGTGCACCAGTGAACTGCAAAAACAAGGCCCTACACCAGCTGAAAGTTCAAAAAGTGAGTATGCAAAACATACATGTTGTATAGTTTTATAGCATTTTTTTTTTTTGCGTACTGTATAGTTGATTGGATATTTTGTTATTTAAAAGTCAGACTTTTCAATGTGGCTTTAATACTAAAATCCTGGAATAACTAATTATCATTGTTAATTTTTTATTGTACTGCTTAATTTTTGATTATGCTTCAAGCACCAAATCCATGTAGAAATATCTGTCCAGTCCTTGACGCTGTGAATCAGTCGATGCTGCAATTAGTGCAATAAATTTAAGATTTTTTACTGTGTTTGTCAAAATTTGTTTGTGCATTTGTTTATATCTGTGTGTGTTTGTACAAAAAGTGTGATATCACGGGTCAGCTTAGGCTTCTGCCCGAACGTGATTTTTAGACTGATTGAAATGTGCATTGCTTTGATGAGGCCCAAACTGAAGTCTCCTCTTACTGAATGTGATTTGGTTGCATCACTCTTTGCCCAGATCGAGCAAAGGCCTAATTTGAGGGCTTGAGTATTTGCTCTGTGTTCATGTTATGCACTGAAATGTTCCCTCGTGTCAGGAGGAAGAACCTAGCTGCTCCTGTATGCCTCACAAGCTTTGTGTACAAAATGTACTAGGGTCAATGGTGATTCCACGTGCATTCATCCTGCTCACGATTTGCAGCAGGGATGCTTCTGGGCTGATTTATGTACATAATGTGTTGGTGCTGATGCTGATACACATACATTCATAAAACGATCCACCCAGGTTAGCAATATTGATCAGTGTAATATTTAATTATATAGGGCTACAAGTGCTACACATTTGAATAAAATATGGACATTTTAGCACAGTTGCTAATAAATTCACCACCAAATATCCATTTGACTTACTGGTCAATTCTAAGCAGCAATTCAATGTCAAAAAAATCTGTTGATTTGATTCTGATATTACTGTAAATGCCTAGTATTCAGTTCAGTGGGTATATTAAACTTAAATGAACATTCATTATGCATATAAATGTACTAGTGCATTACATATATGAGCTGAATTTCTGTCCATAAATTGTCTACACTGACCCAGGCACTGACCGCTAGTTAATTATAGAATTATATAAGTGGCATTATGTGGGTGGCATGTTGCTGAAGAATGACTTGTCTAAGCTCTCAGGAATTCAAACTAAGAGCTGACAGTAGTTCTACAAGTTTGCTCTGATATCAAGTCTTGGATTTATTTCCTATTCTGTTTTTCTGTTTATTATTTTGCTTTCCTTTACACACACACACACACACACACACACACACACACACACACACACACACACACACACACACACACACACACACACACACACACACACACTTGCACTTTCTGGATGGTGCTCAGGGTTTGATGAGAAATGTGTTTCTCTTTCTGCACTGAGGGCAGGGCAGACATTGCAGCTCTCTACAGCTCAGAGGGAAAAAAACTCTCTTTGTTTCTTAATCACCGGCAACTCTGATTTAATTAGTCATTAAGATTCCTCCTGCGGACCCGCTGTCCCGGGGGAGCCTTCACACGGCCAAACAGGGGCTGAGCATGTCAGAGGGGTGTGCGTGTATGTGCAAAGAATATTTGGAAAGGGGGGTTGGGAAAGGTTTTGAAAATTTACATGTGTATAGTGCGCATAGTATTTATATGTATGCTAGCAAAGGATGTTAGCAGGATGAATAACTGAGGATTCCAGTGCTAAACGTCTGTGTGTATATACAATACTATGCAAGAGAGTCAGAGACCACCCTTCATTTCTTTAATTTCAAAAAATTCTAAATGGCCAATAAAATTATTAAATTTTTCAGGAATTATTTTTGAGAAGATTAAAGGTATTCCACTTGCAAAAGGAAGGGGAAAGATATGAGTTTCCAGAACTGGAGTTTAATCATGTTAAAAGACTCCTAACAACCATGCAAGATCTCTTAGACCAAAAACTGTCACCATCAGATAAACAACTAACTGTCACCATCAGATAAACAGTACTTAATATATGTAAAACAAGCTTCACTCTTCAGATCTGAAAAATCTGCATTCTTCCACTTTGCAAAGAAAACTCAACACTACGGTTCTGAAAGGATGTGCAGCTGTCAAGAAGCCCTTCATGATAAAAGGAAATAGTCAAGGAAGCTGCTAATGTTCTCCCGAACGGGCCACCACAGAGCACAGATTTCATCATCACTGAATGTGTTTGAGATTACTTGAATTGAGAAAAGCAGAAATGCAATCAACTTCTAAGACTGAACTTGGTGTGGAACAATACCCCTGCAGATTTCTTTGAAAAACAGAAAGCAGATGTCCTAAAAAAAAATGGAAGCTGGACACAGTAAATATAGATATTATATTTGATATTATATTTAGCTGTTGAGGCTTCTGTGTAATCTGCTCAATATCTGTTTTCTACTTTTTCCTGGCACAGAAAAATTAATAACTTGTACTTAAATATATGAAGTGTGGCCTTCTGTGCAGTACAGTAGGTGCTTAGTGTGTATCTGAGAGAGATGTTTGGAAAAGGTGGTCAGAAGAATTTATGTAAATGTAAATATGTACAGGCGGAGACAGATATTTTGCACCGGTCACTCCGGCCTCCAAACCAACTAAACTATAAATAAATAAATAAATAAATACAGTGGGGCAAAAAAGTATTTAGTCAGCCACTGATTGTGCAAGTTCTCCTGCTGAGAAAGATGAGAGAGGTTTGTAACTTTCATCGTAGGTGCACTTCTATTATGAGAGACAATATGAGAAAAAAAAATCCAGGAAATCACATTGTAGGATTTTTAAAGAATTTATTAGTAAATTATGGTGGAAAATAAGTATTTGATCACCCACAAACAAGCAAGATTTCTGGCTCTCACAGACCTGTAACTTCTTTAAGAAGCTCTCCACTCGTTACCTGTATTAATGGCACCTGTTTGACCTCGTTATCTTTATAAAAGACACTTGTCCACATCCTCAAACAGTCAGACTCCAAAGTCAACCATGGCCAAGACCAAAGAGCTGTTGAAGGACACCAGGAAGAAAATTGTAGACCTGTACCAGGCTGAGAAGAGTGAATCTACAATAGGCAAGCAGGTTGGTGTGAATGAATCAACTCTGGGAGCAATTGTAAGAAAATGGAAGACATACAAGACCATTGATAATCTACCTTGATCTGGGGCCCCACGCAAGATCTCATCCAGTGGGATCAAAATGATCATGAGAACAGTGAACAAAAATCCCAGAACTACACGGAGGGACCTGATGAATGACCTGCAGAGAGCTGGGACCAAAGTAACAAAGGCTACCATCAGTAACACACTACGCCGAGAGGGACTCAAATCCTGCAGTGCCAGACGTGTCCCCCTGCTTAAGCCAGTACATGTCCAGGCCGTCTGAAGTTTGCCAAAGAGCATACGGATGATCCAGAAGAGGATTGGAAGAATATCATGTGGTCAGATGAAACCAAAATAGAACTTTTTGGTAAAAACTCAACTCGTCGTGTTTGGAGAAAGAAGAATGCTGAGTTGCATCCCAAGAACACCATATCTACTGTGAAGCATGGGGGTGGAAACATCTTGCTTTGGGGCTGTTTTTCTGCAAAGGGGACAGGACGACTGATCCGTGTTAAGGGAAGAATGAACGGGGCCATGTATCGTGAGATTTTAAGCCAAAACCTCCTTCCATCAGTGAGAGCATTGAAAATGGAACGTGGACGGGTCTTCCAGCATGACAATGATCCCAAACACACTGCTCGGGCAACGAAGGAGTGGCTCGGGCAACGAAGGGGGTAAAAAGCATTTCAAGGTCCTGGAGTGGCCTAGCCAGTATCCAGACCTCATCCCTGGTGAAGACTTGAAGGAAACGTTTGACCTCTGTCATTGCCAACAAAGGTTATATTACAAAGCATTGAGTTGAACTTTTGTTATTGACCAAATACTTATTTTCCACCATAATCTACAAATAATTCTTAGCTACAATGTGATTTCCTGGATTTTTTTTCTCATTTTGTCTCTCATAGTTGAAGTGTACCTGTGATGAAAATTATAGACCTCTCTCATCTTTCTAAGTAGGAGAACTTGCACAATCAGTGGCTGACTAAATACTTTTTTGCCCCACTGTGTGTGTGTGTGTGTGTATATATATATATATATCATGGTGTTTAAAGCTGGTGAATATTAACAAAATCTGATTTGATGTAACTAGTTCCATGTCTGATCAAATAAGTTGTAGCTATCGGTGAATGTGTGAAAATTCACCTGGTCTTGTGTTTTTTAAAGGCAAAAAAAGAAAACAGACAAAAAAATCTCCAAGGCAAGTCTCCAAGGCAGCCTCTGCATTTTTGGTGACCAAATAATGAAATGTTGTGGCCAGGAGCACCAGGCAATAAGCAGTGTTGACCAATGAATATGTATGATGTGTTGTGTTTATATGCATGTTAACAAAGAACATTTGTGGGCTGAATATCCAGGGATGTAGTTGCCAAGTGTGTTTGTGTGTGTGAGGGGAATGTTTGGAAATGGTGGTTGGAAGGATTCACAAAAATGTAAATGTGTACAGTGTGTTTAATGTTTATATGGGGTTTATATGAGCATAGGACTATCTGAGGATTTTGCTGCTAAATATGTGTGTGTGTTTGTGTGTGTGTGTGTGTGTGTGTGTGTGCGTATGCATGTGTATCTTTGCGAATATGAGTAGTCACTGTTCCTCAGTGGAGAAAAAAGGAATCGGCACCTTTAGAACATACAATACTCTGTGGCTTACGTGACACTCTCTGCATGGCAATTATGAAATATGCAGGCATTTGAAAAGTATTGTTCAACTGTCTGTGTAAGAAATTCAGTTCCATGACCATTTATATCCTAGCTGATTTATTTATGATGCTGCCAGAAGGCGAGGTAGAATATGCCAGCTTGAGAACAGAAAGGTTAAAAAGCCTGTGGCCTGGATTTACACTTATTTGCCACATCCTAAGGTCATGGGACAAGTTTATGGTCAAACACACATACGTATGTGCACACACCCACCCACACCCACACACACCCACCCACCCACACACACACACACACACACACACACACATATATGCATGCATGGTGGCTCATTTGTTGAGTCTTGGCAGATGAGTGTGTGTGTTTAAACAGGCATTCTGCTCCATCAGTGCACATTAGGCAGAACAGTGGTGTGTGCCGCAGGGGAGGAGATCCTATGAAACAGAGCTAACTGAGCTAGTTATGCAATGCAAGCCACGCTGGAGGATTCCACATTAAAGAAGCAACTCAGCTCCCTGTACGTGTGTGAGTGTAGTCGTTTGCACTAGTCTGGATACCCCTCCCACACCTCTAAATACATGTTTTGTTGATTTTTAAGTGAAAATAAGTCAACACATCCTTTACAAGAATAAACTTCCATTTTCTTCCATTTTTTAGTGCACAATATGTTGTTTGTTTACTAAGTTTAACATATTGTAAAAATGAAAAATAGTGTAAAATGTGACTTGACATGACTTGAAAATGTCCCACAGACCACATTTTATGTTTTTTTTCCAACTATGGTCAAGCCAGAAAATAAAGAGTAAATGTATATTAAAATGTGCAGCAGGAGAGGATGTGTACTTATTTTCACTTAGAAAATCAACAAAACATGTAATTTGACCAGCAGACCCAAAATGGTGTACAACTGTGTTTGAACAAAGAAAGGACATAAAGAAAGAAGAAAAAATCTATTGCACCATGCAGGTGACTGCACCAGCAGTGCCACAAAAACTATGAATACAGCGATTTTCATGCAAACTTCACATATTGCACAGCACCCAATAAAGTTAAACAGGACTAATTACAGTCTCTTTGTAATGAAACATGCAGTTGATAAGCATTCTTCTAGTGCTGATCCACCATAGGCTCAGAAAATCATATTGACATAATTTATCACAATAAGTATCATCATATTGCCCACCCATACTGTCCTTGTACATGAAGAATTTAATGAAATCAATTTATGATAATATTTGTTTTAGTAGTTTTTAGTAATTTTAGTAGTTTTCAAGCACTTATGCAATCTATGTAATAGACTTACCTTGGCTCCACCCACAGTTTGACAGAACTGACAGAAGGCTGGACAAGCTTTTACATAGTCATTATATAAGGTGATTTTTTTCCTATATAGTGCACTATGTGGGTTATGAAAATCTAGCTTCTTGTCCATGAATGTGGAATGCTATACTGTGTTCTTGTAGGTGTTTAACATTGAGCAGACCAAAAACAATCATGTCAAATCTGGCACTGTGCAATTGTTAGGTTGAATGAGATTTTTACCAGTGTTTTGTCCAATTTTGCCCGTTTCTACAAAAAAGGCATTTGTGGGTGGAGCATGGTCAACTGATTGAGTAGCTATGTATTTCTATTTAAACGTTTTGTGCCTTTGAAGTATGATGGTAAAAACCACCCCATGGATACCTGTGACCTGGTCGACGAGGATGCGGGAGGTAATGATTCGTCCATACTGGGAAAAGAGCTGCTCCAGCTCTTTCTGGGTCATGGTTTTAGGCAGCCCACTCACGTACAGGTTAGCGTCACGGATAGAAGCTGAGCTGGGCCGTGCGTATGACACCTGGGATAACACAAAAACACAGATACAGACAAGTCAAAACACTATGCAGCATTTCCTGAATACTACTGTGCTCTGAGCTTTCTTCATATCTCACAAGTCAACAGAGCTAGTGGCCTATCAGGGCAATGACTGACACACACCTCCTAGTATGTGTCAGATTTTGAGATACACAATTATTGTTGGCGACAATAAAGCTAAAATTTTCGATAAATTACCTAGCTCAAAGTCACTGAAAAAGGGTGGTTTGTAAACTTTTAAATGACCATTTTTGTTTTTTGTAAGTAGAAAAGGAGATATTGTCTTTCTAGGATATTGTTCTACAAAGAGAAGAATTTTTAACATTTTAGGCACATGTTGACATTGTAAGAAACAACAAAAAAAGTCAGAAGTGCAGATTCAACTATGTAGCTAACAATTAAATGTGTAGTTGCATTTAAATACAGCAGCAAAACAATTACTCTCAACCTTCAAGGGTTAAGCTACTAGCATGCTTGGAGAAGAATACTAGTACATGGTTGTACCATGCAACCAGCAGGTACTGTTGACTTTCATGTCATTCAGTGATGTTATCTCTAAGAGTCTGTAAATTGTAAGAGTCTTGTAAATTTTGTGTAATTTGTAGTCTATAATTCTGTATACTTTATAATATGTATCTAAGTTTTGGTGGACTAAGAAAATATATGGTTTTACTTATGAAACAGTGACTGAAAAAGTCTACTAAGTTCAATAAAAGTAGTTCACACTAGAGTTTATTTACAGTGCTCCCTAACACACTGAGGTGTGAACAGAGAGAGATAGAGGTTGGCAGTTCTCTGTGGTGAATAACACTCTGGAACCTTCTGTTTGTACTAGCAGTGAGAGCCAAACCATCTACAGCTCTGCCTCACCACACACACACACACACACACACACACACACACACACACACACACACACACACACACACACACACACAGCCTCTCTCTCTTTCTCACATACACTAACACAATATGCTCTCACCCTCTTCAACTCGTCAAACTCAGTAGCACCCTGGACAGCTCCTCTCACACTAAAACACACAGTACTCACTTTCTGCCTCTCTCTCTCCATGTCATTCACTTTCTGACATGCTCTTTTTTCAAGTTTGTCACTGTATATTACACTCATGCACACAACAGTCACTCACTTACATCAAATACATTCTCTCTGAATAAGCCATACTGTGGTAGGCGTGGATTAGATTAAAACAACTTTTACCCATTACCCATAAAAAATACACCACATTTCCATAAGTTTGTAGACATCTAGCAATTCTTCTAAAATCAATGAATAAAGAGCTTCTTCCCTCTTTGCTGCTGTAACAGCCTCTCTTCTAGAAATGCTGTGCAATAAATGTTGGAACATTACTGTGAGGATCTGATTGCATTCAGACACAAGAGCATTAATGAGGTCACGGACTGATGTTAGATGATTAGTTCTGAATCACAAATAGCACTCCAACCCATCAGAAATATATTGGATGGAGCTCCACCATTCCAGAGAACACAATTCCATTACTCCAAAGCTCAACGCTGTTGGGGGCGGGGGTGATCTGAACTTTTCGTATAGAAGCCTATACGAAGATATATAGAACATATCAATGTTTTTGTGAGACACAAAAGATAAAAATCAAGGAGTTTTTAGCTTTGTTAGCTCACATTCTTTAAATATCAAATAGCAGCAACTGAGAAATCCTAAAATCCTCCATTAATGAAGAGGAGTGGCATAAATGGCAGACATTGCCACGTTTTTGCATCAGCCTTAAAGAGTTAACCACAAAATGCATAGCATGTGTCTTCTGCGCACTACACATTTTAGTGTTTTCCCAGCTCTAACACAGTTGATTCAGCCAGAATCAAGGCCAGAAAGACACAGAAACATGCATTCTGAACTCTGAACAGACTTTTTACAGCTTCAGATCTTGCTTCATCAGGTTACTGATTACTGAAGCTAAATCAAATCTAGAGCTTACATAAGTCAATGAATTTAAAGAGAGAAATGTATGACTGTATCCTCCATCTTTACTTCCTACAGCTTTACAAATTATGCACTGTAGAGAAACTTAACAAGTCCAAACTCTTTACAGTGGTGGTGATAGGAACCAGGGGTCACCAATTGAATTGCCATCCAAAACAATGTCTCCTGAGTTTTTATATGTAGTGTTGACAAGGGTAAATTAGTGGTAAATTTTGCCTTAACACCCTGCATATACCTTTCCACCATGAATAGATTTTAAAAATGATGTTTTAAACTGCTATCAAACATAGGTTTCAGACATCAGACAACACACTTACAGCCACTTCCTGTAAGACATTTCTGTGAGGTAGCTTTTAGAACCACCTAATACTTCAACATACATTTCTCTAGTATGGCACATTTAACATCAAGCCAATCCAAATGGCTTTGTTTACATTTTAACTATTTGAGTATGCATAAAAAGGTATCTGAAAGGGGTTCTTTGGAGTGACACCATAAAAGAAAACATTTGGATCCCTAAAGAACCTTTTCAATTAATTGTTCTTTATACGTGGAGACACAGTGTCCTTGATGCAAAGGATTTTTCTTATAAAGCATTAAAAGCTATTAGACTGCTAATATCCCATTGTGAAGAATTCTCAGCCTGCTAAACGTGAGTGAGAGTGAGTGAGTGAGTGAGTGAGTGAGTGAGTGAGTGAGTGAGTGAGTGAGTGAGTGAGTGAGTGAGTTACAAGCCAGGTCCATGAGATGCTTCACAAAAAAAAAAAAAAAATAATTTGTAAATGTGAGATTAACCTTTTTAAAGTGTATAGAACCTCCTTCTAAGAACTGCTTAGGAGCCTTTCTAAGTGTGTAGATATGTAAAGTAAGTAAAGTAAAGATTATGCCTTTAAAATTATATTATCATATATTATCATATACTATTTTTGAGAAATTTGAGCTGGGTACCACCATCAGAGACAGACTTTGTCCCTGGCTCACCACACCCCTACCCCCAGCTCATTACAGCAGATCAGTCTTAATTCATGATGGAGAGATGGTTCTGTCTCTGTCCTTTAGACATTTGCATCGATGTAATCCCTTCCCATTAGTGGCGAGAGCAGCCATTGCCTTCCATGTTTCCATCACTGCTGACATTTGGGCTCCAGAGCCATCAAATGCTGTTACAGTAATACAAACAGTGAGATGAAGACGCAAAGACATTCTGCAGTAATCTCCTGAAATCCAGTTAAAGTGCGAAGGCAAAAGGCACGCAGCCCTGGCAGCCTCTTCACCCTGCCTTCTGCTCTTCTTTTCCTTTATTTGATTTTTTTTACTTTTTTTATCCTTCTCTTCTTTCCTTCCACGTCAAGCAGCTCCAGATGTCGGATCTATCAACACACTGAGCGGAGTGCGTGTGTGTGTGTTACTCAGAAAGATGTGTGTACATCTAAATGAATATGTGTGTGAGCAATGTGTGTACATGTGTGGATGATTTTGCGTGTGTCTGTTTCTCAGCGCGTGGCTCTGCTCTTTACACCCTCAGTGGGATTTTTCCTCTCGCACCTCGATCGGAAGGCAGCACTGGAGTTGTGTTGTGAAACAGGAAAGTGTCACGAAGGCAGGAAGGTGCAGGTGTGTGAGCGGGTTTGTGTTTGTGCATAAGGAACAAGATGCCACCTGTGTGTGAGAGTGAAGATCAAGGGTGAGACTCCCACTGTCTCTTTCCTTCACTCTCTCTCTATTCTCTCCATTCCTCTCTCATCCTCCTGTTTAACTGTGTGAGACAGAGTGGTGTGCTGCTTTGATTATCTGCTGTTGTTTTAGTGCATAAAGCATGAAGTATGCACACCTTTATTTCAGAATCTGATTTATCTGCTCTTATGGAATAAAACATTATGAGCTAGCAGAGGAAATTTGAGCTACTTTCCTTGTTGCTTACTGAGGTAAAACATTAAACTGAGGTATATAATTTTAACGGCATCTGCTCTTAGCCTACTTTGAAAAAGTGATGGCTGAATACTGAATATACTGTTCTAAATGTATTCAGTAACATACTGTCCCTCACTCGTACTGGTTCATAGTTTTCTTCATGTCATTTTTCTGTAATTATATTTTAGGAAAAGTTCACAAATTTCTCAACATTATTCTAACTCTTAACGCCTGCTTCAGCCCTCTGCTGCTCCCACAATCCCAGCCATGATCTAAGCAAACAATTTGTCATGTCCCATTAACAAAATCTTCCAAATTTGTGATGCTACAGTCATCCATAGCCAGGAGTCCAACAGAACACAGTTTGCCTCGCTCCCTCTGGGTGGGTAGGATGCCCCCCTTCTCCCCCATCACTCAGCGTGATGCTAGTCCGGGCAGGCGTCTGTTAGCTGATGTAACAGATCTGGCGGTTGGCACTTTCCTCCGAGCACGTTCAGCTATCCAATGACGCTGCATTAGCGACAGGTTGAATAGATGCACTGGCACTTCACAGGTCTCGGAGGAAGCCTGTGCTAGCCTTTGCTCGTGGTATTGTGTGATGGGGGAGTCCTGACTAGGGGGTGTAATTGGATATGACTAAATTGGGAGCAAAGTTGGGGAAAAATGTTCCAAGTGTGTGTATAATAATAATAATAATGATAATAATAATAATAATTATTATTATTATTAGTAGTAGTAGTAGTAGTAGTAGTAATTTCAAAGTGGTTACATAACCTACAATAGTACAAAAAATAGTGCTTTACACTGGAATATAGGCAACATACTGGAAAGATAAAAAACCTAAAAACATCTATCAAACCTTTATGGTTAATATTTTCTGAAATGCCAACTGAGCTATAGGTGATCCAACAAGTTTCCAGTAAGCCTGCTTCAGCCCAGTGGTGGTCTGGACATGTAATAACGTTTCAACAAATCAGTAAGACATACTGGAGAAAAAAAAACTGTATATATCACACATTTTAAGAAATATGGGTTTCCAGAGAAATCTCTAATGCTGAACAGTGTTCCATTGCTGTTTTGTTTCATTTCATGGCTGTAAGAGTACAAGGACAGAATGCATTTGCAATTATAATGGCTCTGCAAATTTCCAATAATTGGAGGCAGGCATGTCTGTTTACTGTCTAATATGAGTGTTTTCTACTTTAATGAGATAGGTATATTTTTATTTCTTTCAAGTCCACTGGTATCTGCTGCCGTCTGTCATTTTTCATAATTATGGAAAACAGAATCACTAGATTAATCATATGACTTTACTCTATTTACACTACTGTGTGCACAGATGTTTAAGTGAATTTTGATAATTTTGTTCAATATGTATTGTTTACTTAGTTATTTTTAAATAACTAAAACTAAAATAGGTACAAAAACAAATGGATGGAAACATCACTACAGAGACTACAAAACTGCAGTGTGCTAAGATTTCTCAGGAAGTTGAACAGAAATTTTTTCACTTCTGCTGTTGGAGCTAGGATTGGTCAATTATAGTCAAAATTGATCTCATGAACTACAGGACTATTATTGAATTATTAGTTGTCTTATTAGTCTTATTCACTTGCTACTATAAATATATCTAATTGATATCAAACTAATACATACATATCTAGGATTATGAGTATGGACCCTTAAGGTTAAAGGGGATAATCAGACAGATTCAAACTGCTGAGAATTGGTTATTCTTCAATATTAGTGTATTCAGTTAATAAAGTGCTAACTGCCCAGCAGGGTTAGTGGTTCAGTTTCTACAGTCATGTTTTGGCTGTAGACAGTTGCTAGTCAGAATGTTTTCTGTCACATCTTACTGAGCAATAATCTATACTTGAAACAACATTGCCTTCAGGATGTTATGTAACAGTTTCTTTACTATTATTTTTTTCACTATTACATAAATGTGAAGTGGTAAAACCTGAGGAGTGGACTGGTGTCATTAAGTATTAGCAGTTGCACAACAGCCACCCATCTTTATGAATTTATAAAAGCATGCTGATGACATTTCCCACCTAAACCTGCCTCCATGTTTCTGACATATAAACCACACACATGTCCTTTACTGTCTAGTAAGACAGCTTACTCTGTTTGTCTCTCTCCCTCCTCTCTTCTTTTCCTATTTCTCCCTCTCTTCTTTTCATTTCCTCCCTCCCTATTTATTCATCTTTGTATTTCTCCCATTTCTCCTCTCTCTCCTTTTTTTCCTCCCTCTCACATTTATTCATCCTTATCTCTTTCAATTCCCCCCTTTCTCCCTTTTTCCTTTTCTTTTCTGGCCTGCCCCACTACTAATCATGTTTTCTCTTTTCCTCCCCTTTCCCTTACTGTCTCCTTCTCTTTTCTTTCCGCTCACATTTATTCATCCTTATCTTTCTGTTTCTCCACTTTCTCCCTCTCTCCTTCTCTTTTTCTCCCTGCCTCTACTATCTATCTATATCTTTTCCTATTCCATCTCTTTCTCTCTTCCCTCCTTCTTTTTCTCCATTTTCCTCATTTTGCACCACTCTAGTCCTCCCTAGTTCTCCTTCTCTGTTTCTCACTCTCTATTTCTCCCTCTCTTTTCTTCCCTTCTCCTACTATCCATCTTTATCTCTGTCTCCATCTCTCCTTATCTCTTTTCCTCTTTCATATGCTCTATCTCTTTCTGTACCCCCCCCCCCCTTTCTCTCTCTCTGCATTGAGCTGTAAGACACAGATGTCTGTTGCTGTTAGCTGGCCTGCCTTCATTGCTGTGCTTCTCTAGATATCCTCTGAGGCTGGGGAGGCCTGTGGCTCACAGCGTGTGTTTCACACACGAGCATGATGACCTTCAAACACACTTATTAAAGGAGTAGTAAGAGCGGATTTCATTCCCCTCTCTCTCCCTCACTCCGTGTTACTGGAGGAGAAGACTCATTGCGGCGACTGGCGGTAGCGTAAAGAAAAGGTTTCACACAGTGAAGGAGAGGAGAGAGAAACTAAGGGCTGATCAAAGAGAGGAGATGGAAGAGCCCGTTCCATTGCCTCATGCTGAGATGGATGGAGAAAGGCGGAAAAAAAGAGGAGGAGAAAGAGAAAGGCGTTAGAGTACTTGCAGACCGGGTGGATTAGATGGAGTCCTGCTGTGAGAATCGCATTGTGGACCATCTTTGTTTGTTTGTGTTGATTTCCTTCACTGTATGTGTATATGTGTGTGTCTTTATGTATGTGTGAGAGAAAGTAAGAGAGAGAGAGTCAAATTGATCATGCACGGAGTGTGCAAGGGGTGTGTGTGAGGAGTACAGTTCCAGCTGAGGGAGTGCACTTGAGTATGTGTATGTGTGTGTGTGTGTGAGTGATAGAGAGAGAGAGAGAGAGAGAGAGAGTGTATGTGAGGGATGCTAAGTCACGAAAGATGGCTCCTGCTTCATTACCCTCTGGCTGCATACAGAGAAACACTTGAGAGTGTGTGTTTGTGTGTGTGTGTTTGGGGGGGGGGGGGGTTGTATGAGAGGGAGGTTATGAAAGGAAGTAAATATTAGGCTCCAATGAAGTAAGTGTTACAATAAATTCAGGCCTCAGGCCCAAAAACTGCTCACACTGGTTCCATATCCAGTTTGGAGCTCAGACCCAATAACAGAGTGTGGCCCCAAAAAGTTATTCAGCATTTGTGCCATTTTGAATTATGTTCACTGTGTTAGGAAACGAAACGTCAAACCAAGTGACATTTATTTTCAACAGACCATTCCAAGACTGAAATGGTTTAGCAATGTCTTTACAGCCACTTCTGCAGGTTTGCACCTAAAATGCCTTTGTACATTTCTCTGAGTTCATGACTTCTTCCATGAACACAAGCTCAGTGAGATACCTGTCCCTGCTGTGTAGTACCCTTCGTGCAGTCTGGTTGTATTTTACGAGTATATGATCAGTCTGGTGTTGCGCTAAAAGTGTTTTTTCTTAAACAAATATTATTTTGTTAGTGATGTGCTTTTACATAACACAATCATATTGGTATCTGCAGATATTTGCTTTATAAATATAAACATCAGACAGATATTTAAATTTGACTGATATTTCTGGCTGATATTTGAGAACTTTTATTGCACTCCACAAGTAGAGATGGGCGATATGGCAAAAATATAATATTGCGATACTTGTCACAATATATATATATTTTCAAACACCTGACCAGTTTGAACAGAGTAAAAAGAAACAGTAGTGCTACATTTTAAAAATACTATGAAAACCTATGAGCAAAATGTAGTTGGTCAGCTTTCTACAAGAACTACCCATGATATGTTCAGAAAAGCGTTTTGCATTGTATTGTGACATAATTTTTCACAGTAAACAACACAATTTAGTTGACACATTTACAGCATTTGGCTGACGCTCTTATCCAGAGCGACTTACAGTTGGATCATTTTACACAGGGAGGCCAAGGCGGTGTTCGGAGTCTTGCCCAAGGACTCTTATTGGTATAGTGTAGGGTGTTTGTCCAGGTGGGGATTGAACCCCAGTCTACAGTGTAGAAGGCAGAGGTGTTAACCACTACACTACACCAACCCAACACTTAGCTACTTTGCTGGATTGTCTATTTTCCTGTATGTGTTATGTTATGTTTCTATTTAATGGTAATCCATGTGGATCTTGTCCCAGTTTCTACATTTTATTGTTATTGTATTATTCTATTAATGCATCTGCATCAGAATCGGTAGATATGTATATATCAGATATGCACATAGGGCCACAATTCCCATATTGGTACATCTCTGCATTTTGTTAAATATGTCTTGAAGCAATGCAAAGAACCTCATTAATGTTCACCATTAAGTAAGTCATCAAATACTTTTTGGGGAACTTTGTGTGTTAACGGGTTACTGGTGTACCTGTTACATACTGCTCGCGTACTGACTGTGCCCAAAGGTAGTATGCAGTATGTGACTAACATAAATTTTCCAGTACGCCAAAGAAAGAGTTAGAGAGAGAGAGAGAGAGATGTGCAGCAGGAATCTGTGACGATGAGCTAAAAACACACAGAGTGACTCATGTCATCTCTGATGAGCTCCAAGCTGAGACTGAAACCAACACCAGAGTCACCACAGTCCCACTCACAGGGCCACCTGCTACTGCCACTCTGGAAAATGCCCTTTGTTCAGTCCAGCCCTGTTTCAACAGTTCTGACAGACCCTCTCTCTCCCCCAGTCTTTCTCTTTCTCTCCCTCTTTATCTCTTTTACTTTCTCTCCCTTCTGTTTTCACTCTTTCTCATACTATCAGTCACTTATTCTTTTTCTTTTTGTTTCACGTTCTCTCTTGTACCCTCTCTCTCTCTCTCTCTTTTTCTCCTTTTCCCTTTTAATTTTTTCTCTTACGCCCTCACACTTTCTCTCCCTGTCTCTTTATTTCTCTTACTGTTATTTTCTTTATCTCTCCCATTTTCTCTCCATTTTGTTCTCACTCACTCTTACTTTCTCACCTCCTCACTCACTTATTATCTTTCTTTTTCTTTCTGTCTCACATTCTCTCTTGCACGTTTTTCTCCCTTACTTTCTTTTAATCCTTCTCTGTTAATTTTGTTCTTTTTCTCGTTTTTTGTCTTTTTTCACTCTCTGCCTGTCCTTCTCACACTTTCTCTCTTCTTTCTTTCTCTTACTTTGTTTCTCTATTTTCTCCTTTTTCATTTTTCTCTTACTCTTTCACACTTTCCCTACCCCTTCTATTTCCTCTCTCTTTCTTTCTCCTGCTCCTTCTCACTCAGTCTCACTCTGTCTCTTCCTCTCTCTCTCCTCTGCATCTCTCTCTCAAGGAAGCAGATCCTCAAAGACTGGGTACTGTGTATTCCTGTTGGCCTAAGCAGGGGAAATCCAATCTGATTAGATTAGGGTGGATGTAAGTGAGCGGCCAGGGATTATACACCAGATGATGGCACACACAACCCGATTACGCTGTGACTCAGAATAAAAAAAATATGAACAGTGGCCAGGATTTACAGTCAAAAGCAGCTGCTGCTAAATTTACATTAAAACATGCTGTTTGGGAAAATGCACAAGGTTACATTTTTCAGCTGAATAAACATAAAGTACCATTGACTCAAACCCTTTTGCTCGCAGCGATTCTACATTCTCAGTCTACCTCTCTTCTCTACCCAATGTTAGTATAAAAAACACATTTGAGACGACTACTTAGCATTTTAGCATCATTTCATTATACATTCTATTTTTCCTTTTTCGTGTGACTCCATGATTTGACATTTGGAGATGCATTTGCATATCAATTACACTATTTTCCCTTTTCTCCCTTCAGTCGCTCTCCTATTTCCTTCTGCATCTTAATGAGGCGGATTTCCCCTCCTCTCGCTTTGTGTTGCAGCACCGCCGCCCAGCACGAGTCAATACACACCACATGTGCTAATCAATGCGGCTCCACTGGCAGAAATGGTGACAGGAAACATTCAGTGAATTGACTTGTGCAGTTGTGAGAAATGGCTGATGACTAATTGGGGAGGAAAAGCAAGAGCATATTGCCACCCAAATGAGATATTGTTCCATTACTGCCGCGCCATATCATAACAAAATCAGCAGCAGATTCACACGCCCCCCCCTAACATACACTTACTGCTGACACACAAACACATACATACATATACATATATATATATATTGCACACATCTACATAGACACAGTCACATCAAAAGCTTGCTTTTTAATTTTTTTTTTACTGTGTTTGAAAACATTGGCTGCCCTTTCCTATCAAGATTCCCCTCATCAAGCCTTGTGTTGGCCCTAGCTTGCCCCCTTGTCATTAAATGCACCTATGTTTTGTTCGTAATCTTGCCCCTCATCCACTGTTCTTTATTTTGTTTCATTGTTTATATAGTCTCTCCTTGTTCTTTGCCCTGAACTGTTTCTACTCATTTTTTGTGTTTCACTTCTGTCTGTTAGGTTTGTCCCTGTTCTTCAACCCTGTTGTATTCCTTATTTTGCCTTCCTTTGTCAGTTCATGGATTTCCCCTGCTCTGGTCGTTTCTGCCTGCTGCTTGTCTCTTTATAATCAAATCCGACTGTAACTCACAAATGCATGCTGCCTCCTTCTCTGCCTTGCCAGCCTGATTGTTATATTTACAGTATGGGAGCATTTCAGAAAACTATTTTACATTAACTTACATAAAAGTTATCACAAGTTCTTTATCTGTTAAATGATCATTTCTCAGATGCAAGATATTTGTTTGTTCAGAAATGCAGAGTGAATACAAATAACAGACAATACAATAGGCAGATCAGTATTAATTGTAGTTATAATCCAATACCTGCTTTGGCTAATATGTCGTTGCTGCCCAAAAAATTATATATATATATATATATTAGCAAGGACTTTTGGAGAATTTCTATTAACCACAGAATATAAAACACAGCTGATGTTTAAGAATGATGTAGAAATGTAGAAAAATAAAAACTGAAAAAAAAAGATATAAAAATATTTTAAACCAGATGCTAGGTGCCTGAGACTTTTGCACTGTACTGTGTATTGGAACAACAGTATATTGGAACTAAACTCTGCAGCTCATTTTTTTACACTATTTGAAAAATCCAGCTGCCCTTTAGATGGTGTGACAAAAAGAAGCAGACCAAAATTACTTGAAATACAACCTTTTTACATTATCTTCATTATCTTTTACATTATCTTCAGTTAGGAATGTTTTTTCTTTGTCCTAAAGTTACCATTCTGGAGGTTTTATGACAGAGACAATAAAATACAATACATATTTGCTTCAATATGATTAGTCTGCAGTACCTTGATAGTTTTGGTTTGAAGTCTGAGTCCATTTAACGTGTTGATGGCTTTCTCTGCGTCCTTTGGGTCAATGTAGTTGACAAAACCATATCCAAGGCTCTGTCCTGTGAGAGAGAGAGAGAGAGAGAGAGAAAGAGAGAGATAACATTACCTCTTTATGGCATTAGCGTGTGTGAGTGGTGCAATTTTGTGTGCGTGTGTGTATATGTGTGTGGGCATTGAGGATAAGCTTCCATTGGAAACCTCTGACAGCGTCTTGGCTTGAATTATTTTGACTGAACATCCTCTCCCTGTCGTGTGTGGCTGAGAACTCTCGGCAGCCATCAGCAGTTGTTTGACTTGAGCTGAACCCCTGCAGCAGCAGCAGTGGGGTTTGCTAGCAGTGCTTCTCTTCTCCTTATTGCTTTCTTTAAACATCTCGCCACACAAGTGCAAGAAAGCTCCGCAGAGGAGCGCCGCACTCATCCTCATTAATTGAAACAGACAGACTTACGTCCACAGTGCACACATAAAGTGAATGGTAAATGCGAAATGGAGCTATACTGGCCCAATTGGCAGAAAAGCACAAATTGAAATCTGGGGGCCAAATGGAAGAGGCTCTCGCTGTTTTGGACAGGAAGTCCACCCTTTCCTCTCTCTTTTTGTCTCTCTGGATAAGACCAGATCTTTATGCTGTATTATATTAGTATTAGTGGAAAAGATATTTGCAGATTATTGTACTGTGGTTACTACACTCTTTCTGGCTTGCTGCAGTCTTAATAGTGTAGTGAAATGTGTGTGTTTATGTATTAGGCTAGTGAATAAAAAAGAGGACACTTCCCCATGATACACATTTTACAGTACCATAGATACAGTGACAAGCCCAGTGAACAGTAAAATTGCAAATAGCTCCTCCCCACCCTTCACACCCAAACCAAATTAAATTAAATTAATCAGCTTAATTATAGTACTGTGCAGAAGTCAGAGACCACAACTTCATTTAATTTCTTCAGGTTGAGGTCTGGGTTCTGGAGTGGTCATTCCATTGTCCTGAGAACACAAGCAGCTTCTGTGTTTGATTTGTTGAAACTTGTCTTCTTTTTTGTTGATTTCCTTTTCTCAGTAACAGCTTCATGACAGCTACACATCCTTTCAGACTCATACTGTTGAGTTGTCTTTTCACAGTGGAAAGATGGACTGACATACCTTTGGATTTTTTTCCAATCTGACATAAGATTAGTGCTTGATTTACTTAGATCTTATTTCTCTCAAAGATTTAAACTTTAGCATTATTTAATAGTGATAGTTTTAGTGGTCTACCTGGTCTTTCACTTTTCACTAACTCTCATAAACTCAACAAATAAGTAACACACTTTTTAGGTCATGATTGGAAAATTGATTCTTCAAGTTCAACTTCAATATATATATATATATATATATATATATATATATATATACACATACACAATTTGTTTTGCATTGTGTGCATATATCTGCAATGGACTGGCGACCTGTCCAGGGTGTGTCCTGCCTTCTGCCTGATGACCACTTGGATGGGCTTCAGCACCCCCCATGACCCAGATGGAGAAGCGGCTTAGAAGGTGTGTGTGTGCATATATGCAATGCAGAGTGGAGGGTAGGAAAGGTTATAGTGAATGAAGTGAACTTCTCAAATGGTTTTATGCAGAGCCTGAAGGATGAGCCGTGCTGTGGTTAATGATACACGCACATAACAGTGCTATGCATATCCTTCCCCACTTCCTTGATTGCTCCAGTGCAGTAAGCAACATATATACACACACACACACGTATGTATATCTATATCTATATATCTATCTATATATATCTATCTATATATATATATATATATATATATATATATATATATATATATATATGTGTGTGTGTGTGTGTGTGTGTGTGTGTGTATGTATATATATATATATATACATATACGTGTGTGTGTGTGTCTGTGTGCGTGTGTGTGCGTGTGTACACATGGCCCCACCAGCTGATGCCATTTCTACAGCAGAGCTAGGCTGAGGTTATCTGTCACCGTTCGTTTCAGCTTTTGCCTAGGGGTAAAGGGAAGCCAACTGAGGCAGCAACTACTTCAGTCACAGGAATTCCACCCACCAGCATAACAAACACACACACGCTCAAAAGATTAACGGAGGAGAGCTCAGCAGGAAGCCAGAACCAGGTTCTTCACTCAAGATAAAACACCAGCGCATGTGGCACACACTCACAATTGAGGACAGTCCTAATTGTAATATTTGCAATGTAATGAAAGAGCGAGCCTCAGTGTTTTCATCAATAATTTATATTTATGCAAATGTTTTATTAGTTTCTTTTGAGCCCATAAAGGGCAGCAACAGAAAAAAACTGCCATTTTCTAAAACAGGAGGGGGGGTGGGTTGGGGGCATCTCAGCAAGGTTTGAGGTCTTTATTGTAACATCCAGTTCTGTGCAAAAGTCAGTGACTACCCTCCATTTATTTAATTTTCGGTCAAAGCAGCCATTAAGAACAAATTATTCATTTTTCAGTAGATATGTCTGAGGAGACTAGATACAAGATAATCCACTTGCATAAGGAAGGGGAAAATCAGAGGACAGTAAGTGGAAAAAAGTTTCCAAAACATATTTTATATGAGGCACAGCAAAAATGGGACTCCTAACAACCGTGCAAGACCTGGTAAGCCACCAAAACTGTCACCATTAGATAAACAGCACTTAAAGTTTTGCTCTTTGAGAAACAGAAGAATATCAAGCTCCAGTCATACTTTAGATCTGAAAAAATCTACATGTATTTCTGTCCATTTATCACTGTGAGAAGACCACAAAGATGTAGCTGTCAAGAAAAATAAGAAAAAAAACTTGCTATTCAAACGAAGGTCTTCTCAGAACAATGAATTGTTCTGGCCAGAGCCTAGACCTTGACATCACTGAATGTTTGGGATTACTTTGGGAATGTTTGGGCCATGAAAAGCAAAAAATGCAACCAACTTTTAACACTGAACTTCTGAAGGGTGAAAACTGTTCTTGCAGTTTTATTTAAAAAAATGAAAGCTCCAAAAAAGAATGGAAGCTATAATAAAGGCAGAGTGAAAATCTGAAGTATTTAGTTGTTGAGTGTAATTTTCTATTAAATATATTTCCTGCTTTTTTCCTGATGCTGAAAAATGAATAACTTGTATACAATAACTTGTATGTGACAGTACTGTAATTGTTTGGATAATAAAAGCAATACATTGCTTCAAACAAAGCCTAGAGATCAGCAGCATGAATAAAATGTTACATTAATTCCCCTGCAACAAAATGCAGAGTCAAAACTTCAAAGAAAAGATGGAAATGTCAGCTGCCTGAACTCTCTCTCTCACACACACACACACAAACACACATTCATACTGTCTCTCTCTCTCATGCACACACACAAGCGTGGGAGAGAGCCGTGTACAGATTGTGGGCCAACATAGGCAGGCTTGGCTTCCACTGTCACAACACAAGCTCTCTCAGCATGCACACAGCCCAGCAGGCTAACACACCACACTGCAGCTTCTATCTTTCTCTCATATACACACACAAAACATAAAACACACAATGCATGTAAACATATGTACACACACACAGATTCCCAGAATTCCCAATTCTTCACACTTATGTACCAGTAAACAGGTAAGCTAATGTACAGCGCAAGCACAAAAGTGAGTACTCTTCAACATGAACAGTGTGCTAAACTCTAACGTAAATTCATTATTGAAGATGGAAAAATCACAAAGAATGATTCATTGCTACACAAGCACCCAGGTACCCAAAGGTCTACCTACTCATTCAATCTTTCATCAGATCTACGGGAGAAATGCTCTCATTAATGATTCTATTGTTTAGACACCTAACCACGCAGAAAAAAGTCCATTCTTCTACACTCAGTGGACTTAACGGAACATACAATATATTAGTTTAATACAAATTAAGTATTAATAACAAGGACCTGAGCAAAGGATTAGAACTGTGGAAAGTGGAAAGATAAATTACTTAGGATGCTGCAAAAATCCTATGGGAAAATAGGCAGTAAACATTTGCAAATGGAATATTAACCCAATGTTATTTAATCAGACTAATGGATACATTAACTTATATATCATAATTGTCAATTAAAATTCCAAAAAAAGATGAAATGATACATTGCGCTTTTAATGAGCTTTTAATGAACATACATCTCCGTATTTTCCTTGACTTTCTAATCCCCAGCAGGATAGCCGCCTAGCCATATAGTGAAACGTTTGAGAGGCATCTACAAATACATAAAGTAAAAGAATAATAGCATTCAATGAATATTGCATTTTTTTCTTTTTTGGATGGTAAAGGGTTGTGTTTCAGGCAGAGGGTATAGCTAGAGAGTCATCTCTGTATGAGTGTGTGTGTGTTTTTATTCCTAAGGAAGATTATGTGTGCATGTGTTACTGATTCTAATGAAGGTGTGGAAGATCTGTGTTCCTAGGTAAAATACTGATCATTGTTTTCATTAGATATGACACCATTAAGCGATTTTTCAATCACATATCCACTTGGTCACTGATGATAATGAGGGGGCAAGGGAAAGGGTAGCATCACCCCAGATCATCTTTTTGCTTTGTGCCCCATTATATAAGCAGAGAGGAGCAGCCTAGAGGTTTTATCAGGGGAACCTGTAGCTGCCTGGAGCCTCTAGCTCCCCAGTGAAGATCTGTCAGTCCTGCATTGTTTATAAACACAAGCACACAAACACCACTTAAGCTCCTTTTTTTATATACTCTGGCACATTGTTGCTTTTGTAACAAAACATTTCTGAAAAGATAAATTCACAGAAGAAAGAAAAGACCGGTGTTTTCAAAACTGGAGTTCAAAAATGTATTAAAAGTATAGAAAAAATGGACTCCTAACAACAGTGCAAAACCAGGTAGACCACTGAAACTGGATAAACAGTTATTAAAGCTTTCATCTTTGACAGAGAAGAAAATCAAGCTCAACTTTTGCTTCAGGTCCGTAAGAATCCACAGGTGTCCATCCTCCACTGTGAGAAGACAACTCAACACTATGATGTGTAGCTGTCAAGAACATGAGATCATGAGAGGCAGATCAAGTTCTAAGACTCAGTTTTGGAGGTATGGAAAATATCCCTGAAGATGTCTGAAAAAACTGAAAGCAAGTCTTCCAAAAATAATGTGTTTTGCTTTTTTTCAGGTTATGAAACTGTACTTAATGGCAATTTTCACTAGAAATTTAATAAATGAAAGGTAGTCTTACTGTTGCACAGTACCATAAATGAAAGTGAAGATTTCATGTTAATTTTTACCACACACACACACACACACACACACCTCCTAAGCTGCTTCGCCTCCTGGGTCATGGGGGGTGCTGAAACCTATCCCAGCTGTCATTGGGCGAAATGTCCAGGACAGATTGCCAGTCCATCGCAGGGTATAATTGTGACCATTCATCATGAGATGTTCACAGCATGTGCATTCAAATGGTATAAAAATGTGTTTGATATGTCAGTGATATTAGATATGTGCCTACAAATAACATGCTTCTTTTTACTCATCGTGGTGTACTATCTTCCGTAAGCTGTGCCAAATGTCATATTTGAGAAATGTGAGTACTTCTAGTAGCATGGCAGTCTATTCTCAAATTCTTCACACTAGACTGAAAATTTGAATAATTTCAATCCCGGTCTTTGAATGATTTGAATTTTTGAAACATCATTTAAAGGTCCAGTGCTTCCATTGATTGAGAATGAGATGGAAACTGAGTTAAACACTACACTGCCTGCAGCAGTCTCCTCCTTCCCCAACTCTCCGGCAGCCATGTTATGCCTGCAGTTTCACTCGGCCTGTGTTTGAGTCAGGTGGCAGAGATAAAGCTGAAGCTAGCGATTGTGTGGGGAGAAAGAGCAGGAAGAACAGCTCTGCACAGAAAACATGACAGTTCTCTGAGCATCTGATGCTAACTCACCTTGATAGCATGAAGCTCCCTGGCTACAAAACAAGGAAATGTGTTTGGTCAGTCTTAAATTTAGTCAGATTTAGGATGTGGATGGCAAAAAAAAAAGGGGGAAAAAAAACCTCTTCAATTTGTCAAAACAAATGTATCACCACTGTTTCCTGCCTGACATTTTGCCCTTGCTGCAACAGCATCTAGGGGGACAGTACTGCTTCCATGTTGAACTTCACCATTTCAAAGCCTTTATGTTCCAGTAACAGCAGTACTGAAAACATAAAAATAAAAAAATTCATTTATGTCTAGTCTGAACTAGTATTACTCAATTTGAGAATAAGGTATGACTTGACTTTTCTAATTTGTTCAGTAATCTTCCATCAAAGGAGACTAGGGCTTGAGTGGAGTGTAATTAGATAATGCAGTGTGTTATGATATAAGTCTGCATTATAAATGTTGTTTATCATTAGCTCTAATGGCTTTAATTCAGCCCATTCGTGCTACATAAGCTACATAATTCACTCAAGGCTGGCTAAGTGCTCTCTCAGACAAAAGCTAAAAGCTGCTCACTATATTCTGATTGAATTTTCATTAAAGAGTCGTATTCCTTTGTGTGCCTCTCTTAAACACATTGGCTTACCTGGAACTTGCAACACTGCTGGCCTATTGACTGAAAAGCCCATAGGTGCCAACATACGAATGATTCTGGATGCCCATTTAACACAAATGCAAAAATTTAGATCAACTGAAGTACTTTGCTTCATACATAGCAATGCTACTGCAGTATTATGTTGTAGTGACAGCTATAAAGTTCTTGAAATATTATTTATGTTTCACTATAAATAACACAAGGTAAGACCGTAATAACAAATTTTAATATTAGAGTAATAGATTTGATGTTTTTTAGTTCTAACTGACCTGTATTGAAATACACATGACAACATTATAATGACTTTGGAAACAGAGTTTGGAAATGTGTGGGCATAAATGATACAGCTCTAAGTTGGCAGATTAGAGTTTACTGCAAATCCTACTTGATCACAGACAGGAAAAAAAAACTGCAGTTGCTCATTTCAGTTCCTTAGGTTATTTTTGATTTTATCTACGAAAACTAGGACATTTCATTTGTCTGCCATGCATATAGACCAAGGCACTGTGACAGTAATTTTTTTATTTCAAATTCGCCTTTGAAACTCAATGTTCTACTTCTGCAACAAGCTGAAATGTATTATCATTTGATGTTTTAGCAAGAATATTCTTAAAATAAAAGTTCCTCAATGGATAAGAAATGGCTTGGACAAACCTTTAATCGGTATTCAACCTTTATATTATGTTTCTTTGAACTTGCATATCTCATTTACAAGGGGTGTTTAGGGATTGAACAGTGGTTCCTCTAAGGCACAAGCCTCTTTGGCACCGTTATTTTTAAGGACAAATGCAAGAAGGTGTCTTTAGCTTATCTACTGATTAGATGATGATGTGGCTCATGAAATCTGGTACCTTAGGCCCAGCTTTTAGATAACCGTATGGAAAAGAACCTTCATGAAATGATATTCATGATATTTATTAGACTTGTCTCCCTGGGATTTTCAGTGGCTCATGATATCTACTGACAGGCTCTGGACTTCAGAAGCTCTTCACGTTCAGATCAATTTTATCAACCTCCAGCAGTTATCTGCCACATATCGTACACATATCTGAATATATAGTGTTCTGCTAGTAAGCAACATGCAGAAAGCTGATGTGAAGCTGTCAGCATTTCTGTCTGGCAGGCTAGTGGAGCAGCTGGAGGACGGAGGAGCCTCCCGCCCCCGGTTCTCCCTCTCCCCACTGAGCTGGAGCCTACGGCAGCTTGGCGTGGAGCCCAAATTGTGTGGGCTGTTTGGAAAGATGTGTGTGCTGAGCAGCCCCTGTGAATCTGGGACACCCCAATGAAACGACGTCAGACCCCCGCACACGAGACGGTGATGCTGGCAGGCACCCCAAGGGCTTCCTGGAAGCCCACGTGGAGCTGTGATGTGGAGCTTGTGGTTTATGCTAAGCCACCATCCAGTGCTCTTTTATGGCCTGAATATGGCGTAGGTTTTTAAAGCATGTAGTGTTAAATCAGAGCCGTGTGAGAACATGTAGTAGGAGGAGATTCAATTCTTAAATCCAATCGGAAACTCGTACTTCCAATAATCCCTATACCACACAAACACAGCAGCAAAAGTACAATATACGGCCACAATAGAACATATGCCCATTACATAATGTTAAATTGTGCTCTTGATATATATTGAATCCTATTCACTGTGTACACAAAGCAACTCTCTACTTTTGTAGTTGGCAACATCCTCAAATATGGATTCTCATTAATGACGTTTTTGAAAAGAGCCCGTATCACAACAAAAAAAAAATTGATAGTTTTTGTCCTGTGTACATTCTTCTCAAGAATGCCACTGAATTATAAGGTCATTAAGTCAAGTCAAAATATGAATAAATTCTACAAGCAAGCTAACATCAGTAACCCACTGTTTAGATGTAAACAGAGTCTTTCAGAGTGGTTTGATGTGAAATGGTAAATTTTAGATAACTTTATCTTTACAGTGGTGGTGACACGAACAATAAGTCACAATGTCTACAACACCATCCAGCTATTTTATTTACCATCCAAAATGACCAGTGAACCTACACGTCTTCTGAGTTTTTATATGTAATGTTGATGATAATAAAATAGTAGACAATCTGAAATAAGCTTTGAGGACTATTCTGCTTTGGAATGCTCTGCATGTGTATCCTGCCTTCCACCCGATGACTGCTGGGATAGGCTCCAGCACCTCCCGCGACCCTGAGGGAGAAGCGGCTTAGAAAATATGTGCGTGTGTATGTGTGTGCTCTGAGTGTATCTCTCTACCACAAACAAATTTACATTTTACACTAAGTTGATCTCAACACTATGAGAAAACAAGGCATGAGAGTGTTCATTCGTTAATTCGTAACCATTTTGTGCAACAATTTCTGTTGAAGAGGGAGCTCTTAGAGCCATTAAACACCTCAGATGTCTGGTATGTATCACCACCTCTGTGAACAATTTTGACTCCTGTCATGCTGTCTTAAGCGGAGCATCTTTACTTATGAGGACATTTTGCTGGAAGTAACGGAACATGGAATTTTACTGTTGTGTGAAGGTAAGAATACTTCTATAGCTACATACATCAGTTATAACATTAAAACAACTTGGGTTCTACACCCATTGTCCATTTTATCAGCTTCACCTGCCATATAGGTACACTTTGCAGTTCAGTTACTGTAGTCCATCTGTTTCTTTGCATACTTTGTTAGCCCCTTTTCACCCTGTCCCTCAATGGTCAGGATTCAAACAATACTACCTGTTTGTATTATTAGGGTGGTGGATCATTCTCAGTACTGCAGTAACACTGACTTGGTGGTGGTGTTGCAGTGCGTTTTGTGCTGGTCTAAGTGGATCAGACACAGCAGTGCTGCTGGAGTTTTTAAACACCTCTGTGTCACTGCTGGACTAAGAACAGTCCACCAACGAAAACTATCCAGCAGTGTCCGATGGGCAACATCGTGTGACCACTGATGAAGGATTAGAGGATGACCAACACAAAAAGTGAAGCAACAGATGATCTATCGTCTCTGACTTTACATCTACATGGACCATCAAGGTAGATGTGTCAAATAGAGTAGAAAGTGAGTGTTTAAAAACTCCAGCTACACTGCTGTATTTGATCTTTTTATGCCAGCGCAACACACACTAACACAGCACCACGTCAGTGCCACTGCCGTGCTGACAATAACCCATGGTATGCAGAGAAACAGATAGACTAAAGCCTGTAACTGTAGAACTGCAAAGTACACCTTTATGGTAAGTGGAGCTGATAAAATAGACAGTGAATGTAGAAAAAAGAAGGTGATTATGATGCTATGGCTGATCACTGCAGTATTTCAACATTAATTATATGACAACACAAGCAGCTCAACTTGTATCCACTTACTACCAAAGTTATTTGACAAAGCTTGCTGACTTGTATGTGGTATTTTGGTGAGGTTGTTAGTATTATAATATCAGCTCAATGCACAAAAGTGTTAGCTGCCATGTAACATGGATGCAGCATTCTTTTTTGTTTTAGACTAGTTAATAGCCTTTTTAAAAGGAGTTAAGTATTCTTTTAGGAAACACAACATAATGAATAGCGTCATCAATGCCACATGCGCTAGACATATACAGTAATAGATAATATCTAACCTGTCATCTCATTCGACAGTCATTTGCATTGCTTGGGTGCTGCGGTGTGTTCAGTTAAAAGATAAATTGTACAATGTTTTAGTTATTCTGTGATGCACTGGGAAATTCACTCCTTATTTCCCCAGCCAAATGTCAGGTATGGAATGTTGATTTATTCTCATTGTGGTGTTTGTCGGAGGAAATGAGACGGTGAAGAAAAGTTCATTGTCAGACAATGTAAATTGGCTTCGGATGCTTTTAGCTTGAATAACAATTACCCGTTCCCCCACGCTCTCACTATGCTGAAATTGGAATTCATCAAGGCATCACATTAATTGTCTCTCCAGCATTCGAATATTCATGATCTCCACTTATGAGCGCCACCCCACGTACTCTTCTGTCGCACCTGTCTGTGTGTAACATCTATCCTTAGAAGCTCTATGTATAGTTCCTTCACTTTAATTTTGTTATGCTGATTAAAGCGCTTGTGAAATGCTACTACGCTATGACGAGAGGACATTTTCATGTTTCATTTCTCCAGCATCAGACAAACGTTCTGCATGTTTGACACAGAGGTTTTTCACACGTTTTGGAGCTATGCGCCGCTCACCGAGGTGTTTCAAGCCTGACTGTGCTTTAGCAAACATCAAGCTCCATGAATTTTTCATGCCACTACATCTGCTTTTTCCCCCCTGTTTCGCTCCGTATTGTCAGCGTAATTGCACGAGCTTCGGCACAGCGGTTGAGTCAGGTGGAGTACCACGCTGGTCTGAAATCAGATGGCGGTACTTTGCACCCGTCTAGTACGATGATTGTGCTGCATACTCTGGGTTCAGATCAGGTGCGTGATGGAGCTGCTGTATCTGTTGGTCCAAGGTCAGCTGCTGGTCAAGTTAGAGGTACTTTCAGTTATATCAGTGGTCCCCAACCCTGCAGTCTCAATCACCATCTGCCACATCTGATCCAGCTAATTAACATGTTTAGATGCCCCTGATTGGCTGGATCAGATACAATAGTGTTAGGTAAGAAGGAAGCAGTGTTTTGCAACTAAACTCTGCAGGAATGTAGAAAGGAGGGTTAATGACCACTGAGCTAGAGCTTTAATCAGGCTTGAAACATTTAATCTGAATATACTACGACAAAACCAGTGACTGGATATGCTGAGTTAAGATCTACATTCCTAGTTATAGCACCTGTTTAGTTACCTTTGCAACAACAACAGTCATTGTTAGATAATCTGGAAACAAATAAAAAATGGAAAATGGACACGCAAAAATAAAAATATGTTCGCATTTGTAAACAAAAGAGGAAACAGTATAATTCATCATGATTTGAAAGTGCTGAAAAGAAACAATAAGTATCTCCAAAATAACTTTACATGAGAAAACAAAAATGTTCTTAATGTTTAATGTATGTTAATGTAAAGCAATTGTGTGCTGAGTAATTTTAAAGCACTTCTATTGGCGTATTGATCATGAAATTTCCACATAACATAAATGACAACTTCTGTGTTCAAATGATGTAGAAAAATAAAAATCGACAAAAATGAAGACTTTTGTTTGGACAGCAGCAGTTTGACATTAAAACAAATGTAAAAGAAACAGAAGGGTAGATGTACTGATAGAGAATGAAGAACATGCAAATGTAGTTCATTGCTTAACTAACTGTAATAAACTACAGAATTGCTTGTAAACGGCACCGCTAAACGCTAATAATAACTGTAGACTGGTGGACAAATTCCAATTTAACCTAAACAGGATTACATGCAGGGTGAAATCCAGTAAAAGCAGGAGCTGTGAGAAAAATATTTAAGAGAAATTTAAAAGAAACTATGTCCAACCTGATTAAACCTGATGTGAACAGTGGATTTCAAGTCCTACATTCAGCTTTGAATCATTGTGCTCAGGTCAGCTGCACGACAGATGGCGTGCGAGTGGATATGTATACCTGAACAAGCAGCCACAGAATGCAGGAGGCTCTTTGATGTCAGCTACATAAGTGTTAAACACAGTCTGAACTGATGGCAGCATCACTTCCTGTGCCAAGCCATTAAACTCCAGCCAAAGGAGTCTGTAGACTGGGCAAGAAAAGAAAAATAATGAAGGGAAGTTGAAGGCATCAAAGAAGCCTGGGGGACAGGAGGTGCATGTGTGCGCCATTCGATTTTCTTTTCCAAGAGACAGGTAGGAACACTGGCTTGAGACAGAGAGAGAGAGAGAGAGAAAGAGAGAGAGAGAACATGCGAGAAGGATGGAGAAAGGAGCAGTTTTTCATTTTTAATCGCACAGTAATTGTTTACTGCTCACAGAACATGAACAGATGACTTTTTCCCTCCTCCTCAGATGGAAAATCACAGACACAATCAATTTGTTGCTCTGCATGGGTGTGTTTTCCCTTTTCTGCCTTTTCATTATAAACACAGGCACATTCAAGGTTTTTCCTGGGGAAAATGCAGTCAGGAAAGTGGAGAAAATGGTCCATGGAGTTTGGAGATTTGGAGAAGTAACAAGGATCCAATCGCTGCCCATCCTCTCACCGGACTGGCTCCAATCAGTCGTTTCCATTATCTCAATGCCGATAGCCAGAAGTGAATAGTCTTTCTAAATGTATTCCATTAAAAGTTTTTTATTCGAGATGCTGCCGAGCCCATAAGAACATCACTAGACTCTCCCCACGGCCTGTGTGTTTAGCCCTTTTATTAGCAGCGAGCCGAGAGGAGCTGAGGCGGCAGCATTGGCAGAGGATGTGTGCGTTTTTGACTAGGGGGATTTTTAGCTTGATTCAGGCCTTTAAAAACAAAGACTTTGCACTAAGTTAGCAGCACAGCCATCTGTTTTGGTCGTTGCCTCAAACAAATCCTCAATGTAATGACTTTTAAAATGCTTTCCCCACCCTCGAAGCTGGAAAGAAATAGCTTCCGTTGATGGAATTTACAAAGATGAGGATAAATATTGACCCTAACAGCTAAGCTATGCGACTTACAAAACTAAAACTAATTTCATTTTGTTTTTTCTGCGAAGCAGAGATAAAAAATTAAAGAAAACATTTTTGCCAGTTGATGGAGCATGGGTGTGTGGCCCCTATGCGTGTATCTCTGCATTAAATAAAAGATTAAGCCTCAGGTCTCTGGCGCATTGCACACACAGCGGAGAGGCGAGAGGAGCTGTGTGTGTGTGTGCATGCCAGAGGAGATGGGTAAACAATCTGTGGTGGCACTTCAGTGGGCAGCAGTCAGCCAGGCCTGTCAGGGAGCAAGAGCGCTAGCCTCGGCTAAGGCTAACTCATCCGCCTGGCGTCTCATCAAAGCTGACAGGAGTAAGGGAAAGAGGAAGAAAGGGGAAGAAGAGGCCTGTCTGTTACGGAGCAAAGGCCTGCCTGTTCTCACCTTGTCGAGGGAGCCGTCGCTGCTGCTTTTGAACTGCTTTGTAAAAGGTTTTCTCGTATATGTCGAAGTGCATTGAAAAACAGGGCGGAGCCAACATCCGTAGCCTGTAGATGAAAGCCCGGCACTGTGCTTGGGAAGATTGATCTGGTCAAATATTATGACATCAAGCCTCAGACGCCATCCGTGCTCTAATACTGCACCTCTCTCTCTCTCTCTCTCTCTCTCTCTCTCTCTCTCTCTCTCCCTCTCCCTACTATACCTGTGACTGTAGCTAATGATGGTAGCAGGCTGAGCACACAGGCTCCTGGCGCTCCTCTCTGTTTCTCAAAGAACAAGTGCTTAGTTAGTCTAAAAACTGAGAAATTGCACCCATGGGAGGGGAGCCACAGATACGTATAATGGGGGGGGGGGGGGGGGGTGTAGAAGAGTATTTATAAAGTTCTGTTCCCTCCAGAGCCAATTTGGAGACCCCAGTGGAGATAAGCACAGACCACGGATCTGAGAACAGGCTGCCTCATGCACAAAAGTCTCTAACCGCGCACGCTGTCCCTTAATCCTTCACAGAAATTCATTACCTCAATACTAATACCCATGTTTTATCATACAAGCAAGTTCCTCTTTCATTTGATAAAGTGATGTTTAATAAACTACCTCAGTGTTGTTCACATAAAGTCCTCAAGGGCCACAACGTTAATAATCTCACTCTGACACCTCTCTGACTTCTGTATGTGGTTTTGATACTGCCTGACAAACTGTTATCTATAAAAATGGACATTAAATGATTACATTGCAAGCCAAAAACAGCCATAGCTATTTTAAAAATGGGATTTTTATCTGTACTTTCAAGTCATACAGTGTCAGAACCCACATAAGGGAGTCTGTTTGAAATGTCTTACCATCCCAGTTTAAGGCAAGTGTGCAATGACTTAGGCTCAGTTTGCACACTGCTAACTAGAAGCTAAATTAGCCTCATACAAAACAAAAAAGTAAACTTTCAACACATTTTATACATATCATGGCTGTTCAACTGCATTCAGAGGAGAGCAGCAACTAGCTAAATTTACTCAGTTATACACACTAAAGTAAGATTTTAATGGATTCGGTACTTTTCAGAGTATTTTCAGGTCATTATACTTTTACTTGTACTTAAGTACCTTTGTGAAGGCAGTCATGTATTTTTTACACAGTCATGAGCTTTTAGACACTAATTCCTTTTTTTTTATTAATTCCAATGTCTTACAGTGGTGACCGTGTATATATATATATATACATACATATACATATACATATATATATATATATACATGGTGACCGTGTATATATATATATATATACACACACTGCTTTCCTTTTGCTCACACCTCTGACTTTTGAGGTTTATCATTTTACTTTAGAAAAAAGAATCTCAAAAAGAAAAGAAGCATAACTAACTAGCCGATAGATGCTGGATGTGTTCTATTGCAGTTCTATAAGTTATACAGTACTTAAGTAGTTTTCTGACTTGATACTTCCTTTACTTTTTACTCAGAATGTTTTTGGAAAGGGCCTTTTACTTGAGTCACTATTTCACAGAAGTAACAGTACTTTTTCTTGAGTCTGGGTTTAGACTCTGCCCACCTATGACCACATTTAGAACAGGAAAAAAAATTAATGCTATTTTAAATATTAAACAGTGTTTTTAATGGTATGGATGCCTAGGACTGTTGAGCTGAAGGAAAGTATACTCTGAAAATTTATCTTGAACGTGATGCTATCCATAGCTATCACTCCTGCATGGTAGGACCTACTGATGATATCCTTGCTTGACCATCTGATTTCTTGGCAATGACATCAATGACTCACGACTTGTGGTCAAGAGCCAGTGCAGTAACTCTCTTGTTTACAATGTCCTTTCTCACTGGGCTTTATGACCACCACCCCCCTCAAATCTCCCTCCCTCTCTTTGTTTAAAAACCAGCGGCTTTAGGCTCGGCCTTGCTCTAATGAGATTATCCAGAGCAAAGTGTCACTAAGTAGGATATAAAATGGAAGCCATTATCTGGCATTATCTGCTAGCAGCCTCCCCATCCATCTGTGTGCCACCCACATAGCCACTAGTGTGGGATTAGGGCTGTGATTAGCAGGGGAGTGCTGCTTAAACACCTCAGTGCCCTCTCTCTCTCTCTCTCTCTCTCTCTCTCTCTCTCTCTCTCTCTCTCTCTCTCTCTCTCTCTCTCTCTCTCTCTCTCTCTCTCTCTCTCTCTCTCTCTCGGCTCTAACTTGCTTCCCCGACTTCATAATCAGCAGAAGGAAGCCCCAAGATCAAGAAGTACTGCCACAGGACCATATTAAAACATGCCAGAGCCTCGTCTGGCCTCCTGATCACTTCTCTTCAGACCTTCTTTGTGAGGGAACTTCATGAGGCCTTCCTCTCATCACTCAATTTTCACACCCAACTGGAGGCCTTGTGTGAGATTTGATTACTTTTATTTCGGTAACGTAGTGGAAATGAATTGAAGATGTGATGATGAGTGCATGAGGTAGGAGGTTGCTATATGTGCACGTTTTTCCCCACTCTTTAACCTCTGTTCACATCCTTCAACAAATCAGTTCACCTACATAATAATAATAATAATAATAATAGGTGAGAATTTTGCTCCCCTGCCCCCTAACTGACCTATACATGCTCTGCCCACGAATACATTCTTCTGTAGCTACTGCTGCATAGTTAGACAAGATTCACAGAAAGCTAGAAATAGTTCTGTTTTTGCTAAATACCTATATGTAATAGTACTTTATACATTCAAATCATATAATATTCACTGCATATGAAAAGACGCACTTCAAGCTATCTAGCTCTTTTAGTTATTTTGGTGAGTTGAGTTAATGTTATCATAAAATACATTTCATGCTTTGGCTGTTTCCCACCTCACTGGTTTTGTTTAGCTACAACAACATAGCCCAGCTTAACTGGACAGTTCACATTATGTAATGAACCTAAACATGGCCCTCTCCTCTCAGTACCTGTGATCTTGTCGCGGACCAGCTTGCAGGACTCGATTTCTCCAATGCTGCCGAAGAGGCTGCGGAACTCCTCCTGGGTCATGTTCTGGGGCAGGTAGTTGACGATAAGGTTGGTCTTGCTGTCGTCATTGGAGCCGCTGGTCTGCATGGGCGATGGGCAGCTGCGACTGTTGCTCGAGGGACCGTTGGCTGTGGCCGGATTCGGCCCATTTGTCACCTGAGGCTCCATGTTGCTGATTATCTGCGAAGAGCACGAGCAAGAAAAGCAAAATTGAAGGAGACAGCTTCTCTCTTATTATTACAGATACATGCTTAAACAATAAGGTATTTGCTAATCTTGTGATACAGATATTTAAACAATAACAATTTCTAGTCATGAGATCTAGGTTTTAAAGACATAGATTAAGCCTAGTCTTTGACTAAATTGCACTGTCATTGTGGATTATCCATTGACAGTGCTTTTTAGTGCAGGACCAGGCTTAGTCTGAATATAAACACCTAAGTACACCCCACGCCACTGCGTAAGAAATCAAATAAATAAATTTACATGTATGTATTTTGTCTACTAAGACTTATCAGATCTGTATTACCATTAACAGCACAATTTTAATTATCAAATGTTTATTAAGTATAACTTCCTTTAATAAAGTACAGCACAAAGGCTGGATGGATGTTCCTGAGCACTTGCACCTGTTCTACAATTTTAACTGACAAGCACAACAGAATACACAGTTAAAGGGCCCATATCCTACATACAATTTTCTTCTATCATGCTTTACTTTTACATGAACATTGTCCAATCTCTCTTTATCTCTTTGAAATAAACATGCTTTTTGCTTTGTTTTTGCTACTGTGCCTAGAAAAGTTATATACGTAAATGAGTCCTGTTGTGATGTCAAAAAACAACAATTTCAGAATCGGCTGATTTGTCATCTTAGTTTCCGTATGTGGACTATATGAACTGAATTATGTTCACATACTACATGAAACTAAAAAAAATGGAAATGAAGTTTTATTATATGGGCCCATTAACACTACACATGGTACAGCCATGGGGAAAATGCACTATTCTCTTTGGTTTTCTTTCTGTATAGGTGATTATTTGTGAGTTTGGCTTTGTGTTTTGAAGCTTGTCTCGGTGTGACAGTGAGCCCCTCGGTCTGATCTGCTGTCAGAGTGACCTGTTTGGCGGGCGTTTAGCGGTGCGCTTCCAGAGCAGGTGTTTGAATGCTTTGTGTTGGCCCTGGGGGAGACACAGCTGAAGAAGCTTTGCTTGTCTGCTCCAAACACTTTATTTTAAGATCCCTTATACTCTGCCACTAAATGTATGCAGCTATTAGCATAACGGGTGTGGGTGCGAGGGTGAGCATATGTGTTTAATTTCATCACTCAACTCTTTTTGGTGGGGGTAGGTGGCTACGGTAATGTCAACTTCTTGTTGCTTAAGGTTTCTAACTGTGTGTGTGTGTGTGTGTGTGTGTGTGTGTGTGTGTTTTGAGGCTGTCCTGAGGGTTGCTTTCTTTAAAAGCTGCTCTCCTGTCAGATGTACTCAGGGGAAGAAACAACAAAAATACGAGGTGTTGGAAAACTTTGAAGGCTTCACTTTAGCTTTTGCTCCTTTTCATACCAAAGATTCTGACCCTGGAAGACAGCATTACACACTGTATGCACACAGAACCTTGATGACTTTCTCATCGTGCGCAGGGTGTTTCAAAGTGACGGGATTTTAGGAACTGGCCACGGGGACTCGCAGGGGCAGCAGTCACTGTCAAAACATTTTAGTTGATGCTAAAATGCATTTTTCTTTTTTAAAATTCCCCTCGAAAGAAACAAATATAAATCAAAACTGGCTGAACTCGACCTGATTGTGACTAGTTGCAAGCAGGGCTGTTACCCAACCATGTTTAATATTCAGCTCTGCCTCTCTGACTGGCTGTGGTGTAATTCATATCGAGATCTAGAGCGAAGATGGAGGGGGGGAAAAAACACCCTAATGTTTCCTGCTGATGGATTCAAGAGTGGCAAATAATAGAGCGGAGAGGGGAAAGCTGAGATCTAAGCCAAAATACAGCCGCTGATATTTTTAGCTGTTCAAAAAATATTCTGTGTCTGTTCTCTGAGGCTTGGTCCTCTCTTATCAAAGTCGGCATATTTAGAAAGGTTAACGAAATTAAATCATGTGGAAAATTGTTTTCCTTTTGGTCTTATGCTAGGCCGGAGTTTGCATATCGATTATTTCTGATAACAGAATAAACAGAAAGTTAATTTTTACATTGTGAAGGTATAACTACATTGATTTAAAGGGCTCATATCCTATCATATTTTATCTCCCATTATACCTTATTAAATTAAACAGGCAAAATATACAGGCAAAACAGGGAATTAAACAGGCTGTTTTTGTTACTGTGGACATAAGACTGATATATTTAAGTGATCTTTGTCTTGTATTGTAGCTCATTCAAAAAACAGTCTGGGCTGAAATATTCCTTATAATTTGACCATGAAGAGGCATGGCTAAACTACCATAGGCCTACTAGGGGGATTTACTGCTTGCAGCTTAGTTTCCATATATAGACTGGGAGTGAGACATTTTGCAACAATGTTTACATACAACATCAAACGTTTTATTTTTTTATTAACAAAAGAGAATTTAGTGCCTTTAAATTGACAAATTCTACTACTATTCTAATACTAGTGTATACATCCCTCAGCTAAGACTAAAGATTCTTAGCTGAAAACTAATTGCAGGCAGGATATGTGGGAGACTTTACAGTCTCTCATTTGAGACTTGCATTTAAATTGATTTTTTTCTTTTGTCTCAATTTTTCTGTCTCTGCACACACTCGCAATTTCCAATATGACAAAATGATGCCTACAGCCCAGAGGACGCTCATGTGCAAAGCTCTGCCGATGCACATGTAAATTATGCTTTTGACAGTATGCACAGCACAGTGAGACAGAGACACACAAAGGGGTAGTCACCATTTCAGCACGACTGGACTGCTGTGTGTGTGTGTGTGTGTGTGTGTGTGTGCGTGTGTTTGGGTGGGCATTATTAAGCCTATTTACATCTCCTGCTGTGTACCATTCTGTCAGAAAAAAAACACTTCCAACCCAACAGAATGTGAGCTTTAAATATTAAAAAAAAAAAACTCAAAACAGACCTGGCTGCCCATGTCACAATTGCCAATTAAACTCTTCTCCTCCCACCCACTCTCCTTTACTACCCACTCCAGAAATGCCCCTATTGTCCTCCAGCACTTTAACTACTTTCCATCTTCCACTATGCCCCAGGGTGCTGAGGAGGGCAGTGTTTCTACCATAGGATCTGCTGCTGCTGACAGTGACCCTGTGCTGCTGGTCTGGGATCAGTTTTACATTTACTCTAATGATCAATGGAGTAGCCTACTACTATGACAACTTATGCAACCTTTTATATAAACTAGGGGCTGGTGGTGACCATTACTGAGTTTAACTGTGTAAAATTACTGTCGGTTGTCATCTGCAAATTTGTCAGTTTCATAATCTCAGATAAACGGCAAAAACCCATGGCATTCAATAATATAAATAATGTGCCACAGGGGTGGAACATCCTTTATTGCGCTAATAGACATAAAATAGTAGTGACTAGTCTGTAAAAAGCCTTATCAGAAAACCAAATACTCAAATGTGCTTCACAGGAAAAGCCACTGTATTTTATCTAAGTGTTTTCGCAGATAGCGATGAAACTGCAAGCAGTAAATATTGGCTGACATTAAAGGCCAACTGATATATTGGTCAGGTACTACTTTAAACATGGCTGGGGGATATTGTGGTAACACTTTCTTGAAGTGCAGTTTTCATAAGTCTACACAACAACTACATAAGCCTTTTTACGACAACTGAAACAAACCTAAAGTCGCATGCAGAAAATATGAATATACCTGTTCAAATTACACTCTGCTGAGTGAAAGTAAGTTAACACAGGAAACAAAACTTAAAGCACTTTTCTTCAAATTTAATGCACAATTTCTTAATATCTATTTATGCTGCATTTAACATATTGGAAAAAAAATACACATTTATTAAGGCTTACTCCACCAAGCATCAACAAGCAACCTTAGCTGAAATTAAATGACATATAAATAAACAAAAGTAGCCTTTGCAACAGCTGCTACTTGTTGGAATAAGCCTTTCTAAAAGTTTCTGCAGGTTTATGTCAGTTTGCCATTAAAGGTTTATGTAAGTGTCATGTGGTCTTACAAATGCTGTCTGTCAGTAAAATGCTATATATAGTATAAAGTATGCTAAATGGTCATCATTAATATGTGCACTGTTTAAGCTCATAAAGGTCAGCAATAGAATATGGACTGTGTATAAGGTAAACTGTCTCCAAATTGAGAACATACAGTACAAACAGCCTCAGCATAGAGGTCAGGATATAGTGTTCTCGGAGGCAGTCAGGCTCTCTCTAGGCAGGCCTGGCTGGGTCTGGTGCAGGCAGAGTGAGAGAGGAAAGCAGGCAGAGAGAGACAGGCAGGCTAAGCCATCACAGAGGGCTCGGTGTCAGCCTGAGGACAGACATCAGCTTCTCTCTGATTCAGCTGAACAGCAGCCCCAGATTACACTCCTTTATTTCCTCAAACGCAATGGCAGATCTGCCGACTGTTTCTGAATGCTGCGCCGCTCCGCTCGGGTGTGTGTGTGTGTGTGTGTGTGTGTGTCTATGTGTGTGCCTGAGTGTGTGCAAGTGGGAAGGAAGTGGCTCTGCCACTCTGCCTTACATAAGTGCCTTAGAGAATGTCAGGATGGGGATAAAAATACAGGTTCAACCAGTCTAATGTCCCTGAGTCAAGCAGATCCAGAGGTATGTGTGTGTTTGTGTGTGAGTGTGCATGTGTGTGTGTGATGCGTTTCAGTGAGTGTCTGCGCTACCTGCCATTTAAACAGTGCACTATAATGGCCTTATTAGCAGTGATGCTGAAATGTCAGGCTCTATTCTAATATGTGTTTTCACTGGTTATGCTCTCCGGTCATTAGAATAGCCTGAGGGCGTTGCCTGTCTCGGTGCAAGTGTGATCTTATTTATGTGCCCTACATCAGCAAAATCTAGGAAGAAACAAAATATGGCTCTAGAAAATGAGGCACAGGTAGAAATGAAGGAGATGGCTACATCAGTATATTTTTAAAATGTGCTATATTTATGAATCTGCGCATCCTTAATGGCAAGGCCTCAATCCTAACAAGCTAGCTAGCGCTGCGAGCATGAGAAGAGCAAACAAATTTCTGACTTTACATAAAAGTTGTCAAAATCCGCAGTGTAAGCCATGAGCACAAAGGCACCCTTGACCCTCCAAGCCCCGGGCCGCAGTGCGCACGGCCTTTATCTACCCCAGCATACGGGAGGCAGCAGGGCAGCAGCAGTTATGGTGGTAAAAATGGCAGTAAGTGGGTGGCAGTCTCCTTACCATCTTTGGCTGTGTCAGCAGTCCTTTGTCAGCCCAGCCCTGGAGCTGCGGCAAGTCTGCCTGACGCCACTGAGTCTCTGTCGATCCCTACAGGAGGGGGGCAGGGTCAATATTCAGACAGGCCTATTTTCTCTTATACCAAACCACTCTACACAGCCAGCCCTGACGGTCTCCAGGCACACTAAAACACACAGGCGGCTTTTCGTTTTGGACCTTGGGAGAAATTTAGTCAGCACCTCCTCCGTAATGAAGTATGTGTGGGGATGATTTGATTCAATTGTGAGCTGAAATTTGGCTCGATTCACTTAAATTTTTATCCATATCAGGGTATCTTAAAGTGGCTGTGGTCGCAAGGTGGCTTTATGGAATGTTTTATGGCAATCTAGGTATTTTATTCTCTGCTATATTCTTTATATTAGAAAAATGTTAGAAACTATGTACTACAAATGTTGCATTAGCAAGCAAAAGCTCTTAAACAACAAAAAAAAAAACAGTATGAATCTTCCCTGCAACCGCCAAGTTCCTAAGGCAGATCTTTTTCTTGAGACGAACCAACCTGGGAATGCCACAAATCACAGCCGAAGCCATGAAGCCAGCAGCAAAAACAGCCAATTTAGGAGGAAAGGAGGACTCTGAACCTAACCTTTCCCTCAGACGGAAGGGACAGAGAAGGTGTGTAATGGGAGCCATCCAGAGCTCGATGATGGAGGATACACTTCAGCATCAGAGAAAAAGAAGGGGAGGGAGGGGAGGAAACCCTGTCATCAGCACATCCTTTAAGCGTTAGCATGGATGCTAGGGCATTTTAGGTGCAGGAGAAAAATGGACTGTCGGCTAAAGTGGGGAAGGGAGAGGAAAGGAAAAGGCATTGGGAGTGGGGGTGGGAGTGGCTGCTTCGCTAACAGCTAACAGCTATTGCTGCAGTGCTCTAGGGGCAGGGGGGCTGTAATTTGAAATAGAGAATGGAGTCCAGCTCAAAGGGCATTTGGATTTTTTTTTTTTTTTTTTTTGATGTGCCACCTTGGTTTTAGCTTTAGTGAGGACCGCAGGGTATGACATCACATTCTTATACCTATGGTAATGAAACATAGTGCACATTCATCTTTCAAAGTAATTTAAAGAGAATTCATATTACGTTGCTCTCTGGTCAGGCCTCTACCACACATTATCTGCATGAACCAAATGCATAGCTACTGATAACACGTGCAGAATGATTCTTCAAGGTGAGAATATAAGGATGACACAGCCAACTGATGCACCAGATTTGGGCGCATCATTCACAGTTTCTAAAAAGCAATCAGTCACTCTGGTTTCTAGCAGAAGGACAGATTAATGTCCTTAGATAACAGGAGGGAGAGGACAGACTATAAATGAATTCATTCTCTATTTTCACTGACCTTTTCTCCAAGCTTCTGTGACTCAAACTGTGAAATATGAGATAATGGTGGAATACTTCTTTTTGTTCTAGCTGACTGTCTCAGCTCTCTAAAGCTATCTCTATAACAGAGCCTGTGAAACATCTGCTATTGTCCACCATGATTATGCCACAGAAATAAACACGCATACATATTAATTCATAGGTGTTTAACATAATTACTTACTGAGACTCTTTTCATTTACAACCCATTTTGCTAGGGATTAGCAGCAGTGTACCATTTCCTTATCGCTTCTCTACAACGATTTCAATCCAAGATAACCCACATTCCTTTTTCACACAGTTTTAAATTTACATCAAGAAAATGCATAGACTTTTGTGAACAATACAAACTGGACAATGGTCTTAAATTTACATTAAGGAAATACAAAGGCTTTTGTGAATATTACAAGCTTGACAACTTGCAGTAGAAAGAAATGCGGGCTAATATTGTTTCCCAGTTGGAGCTAGCATATTGCAGAGAAGTGATAAGGAGAAAGGCTGCTTGCAGTTCTGCTCAAGCCTCACAGTATGGAATATAATTTTGTGAAAAAAGGGCTCGGTAAGCAATAATTGTACACCATCTTATGGCGTGCATGGCTAAAATGGAAGCTTGCAGTTTTGAAATGAAACCAACTTGCATTGTAGCTCTATGAACAGACTTGCAGTTGCAGTAAAACTACGTAATCATCAAAATGAATGTCGGGGACAAACAACTCGGTCTTGACAGAAAGTGTGTGATAAACAGCAATTTGCCTGAAGAAGAATGGGTCTATTCTTTATGCGCATTGTGGGAAACATATGCATTTGAGTGGGCAAATTACAATATGAGTAATGACAGATGCAGCAGAAGCATTGCTGAAGATTTTGATGGCGATATAGGAGATCATTCTTAAACATGCTCCCTGTGTTTTCTCTATCTCTCTCTCTCTCACACAGACACACACACACGCTCGCACACATATATACTCATACAACTGCCAGTGAAACATTATTCATATCATCAGTACCAATATAACAAATACTCTGTACTTCATGTCATGTACGGTAATATATATATATTTATCTGGTAAATCTGGTAAAATGCAGAACCTGCAGAACTAACCTAGCAGATCCTAATCTAGTTTAACTTAACTCCAACTAACCTGACCGACCCGTCACAATCACCAGGCTTGTATCTGAACAAGTTCAGCCACAAAATGGACGACCAGTAAAACATACCGTAATTTTTTTGTACGTTGTACGTTTAAAGAGAGATTGTCCATCACAAAATGGAGGCTCACCTGGAGCAACTTTTCATGTTTGGAGGATCCTGCGTTATAATTCTGTCTGTTCTGTTCTGGCATTCCAAGCTCCAGAGAGCCTGGCCCAATGAACCAGCACAAAAGCAGGACAAGAACAGTATTTATGAACAGGCCTTTTTTCCTTGTAGACTTTTGCAAGCACTCCAATTTATTTGTGCTGGCAGACAAGCGGAATGCTGTGAATTTAACTCGTCTTTTCTGTTCCACACCTTGACAGCAGGTATTGTACAAGTTGAATATGAAACTGTTATTTCAAAGTCATATTACACTGATGGTGAACTCTGTATGGCAGTTTCAAAATGGAAATTGCAGAAATATAATCAATTGTTTAAAATCACATGTAATAATATAAAGAAATAATTACAACTGAAGTATTTCATTCCAAAATGGTATATCCATGGGTGCAATAATGATGGATATAACACATTTTTAAAACGAATAAAAGCCAAAGTGTAATGAAAAGTATGATGAAAAAAGGTGACATTAATTTTGTGTGTAAAACCCTGTCAACAATGTATATCACAAAATCTTAAAAGTGGTCGTTAATGCCTTTTGCAAAACCTTCATTTATGTAATATACACTGAATCTATGCTTTTTTATCATTTACATGCTCTGCCTTGCCAATATTAGCTTTACTAATTCTTACTACAGGAAGACTCACATAGCTAACATTGTGGTTAGCAATGTTTAAGCGTTTTTAAGATAATTCTTTATTGTACTGATATTGGTTATAAAATGTTTCAAATAGCAGACCTTGGCTTAATACAATATTACTAGAACATATTATTGTTCCAGTTATTTTTATTATTATTAATACAAATTGAGAAACTGAGCTTTTTAGCATTATTAAAGGTTACAGGTTTGTCCCTCGAAACCACGCCCAAATACACTGTGCATGCATGCTGAAATGCCAGAGGGGACCCAAGCTGTCAAAACTAATTCAGATATGAGTCTTTATACATTTCTTGTATCTTAACAACAGGCCAGTTTGGTTCTGCGTGTGTATTGATTTTTTAGTTTTTAATCTCTGCGTTTTGTGCCTACCCCCCCCCCCCACCCCCCCACTTCTCTGGGACACCTCCCCTGGCTACAGAGCGGCCCTGGGTCAGACAGATGCTTCGGCAAATCAATCCTGGCAGTAATGTGGGACGGCATGCGCTGAGTCTGCCCAGCTCCACTGCCATCGATCCGCATCTACTTTAGCAAATGGGTTTCTTCTTCTCCTCCCGCGCTTCTTCTCTCTCACTTTCTCCCTCTCTTTTCTTGAGTGTCTCTGAACATCAAATGTTTCAGCATAAAAGCAGTTTTTCATTTAACTTCTCTCAACACTTCTCTTTTTTGCATCCAAACATCCTTCTTTCTTTCTCCCACTAATATCATATTCCTCCCTTTCTCTCTCTCACTCTCTCTTTCACACCTTGATGTGATGGCTGCCAAGGGTGTAACAATGTCAATATAATAACGAAAAAAACAAAACAATGATTGTTCAAAACAGTGTATGCAAATATTTTAGTCTCACCGATACACCTCTCAGTCTCTTCTGATCGGAATAATAAACGTTTAAAACGTTTGACAAAATACTTTTTTAGTGGGTCTTTCTTTGGTATGTTTCATAGAAACCACCATCAGTTATCAACACTCGGCTTCTAGCTACATCCTGTCTCAGTACAGTAGGTAGGGAGGGGAAGGGTCATATGCTGTTTACACACTTGTGCTCAAACGACTAGGCTTTTTTTTTTTTACTGAAGTCACTTAAAAATTTTAGGAGGTGAAATTTCTGGAGCTTATTTTGGTATCAGAAATCATACAGAAACAACATCAGAGTTAGTCATACTGAAACTGAATACACGTCCACTGTTAAACTCATCATAGCTACATGTCTGCTATAAGCTACAGAGCTGGAGTGTCAAGCCCTGATTGCATTATTTTTTACCTTACTGCAGGTCTCAATAGGTTGCGGTAGGATTACTGTGCATCTGGCTGAACGATGATCCCTTTTCTTGGCCTCTGTGTCTTTCTGATATCTTTGAAGCTCAAGTTTTACTATCAGATAATATCAGAGGAATCTGACTGTATTTCTGATGGATCCTACCCAATATGGATTATTCAGGTGACAGAATTATGGCACATCTTTAGAACAAGACTGAATATACACTGAATATACAGGTTTCTTGATGTATGGTGTAAGGCAATACAAGCAGTGGAAGAATGGAATGTGTCTGGAGTAGTTATATTGGTATATATAAGTATATTTATTTGTGTGTGTGTGTGTTTGAAAATTTGTATACATGTATACATTACACACAATACACACACACACACACACACACACACACACACACATGCCCGCACGCACAAGGCTGTGAGACTATTCTGTGTAATTAAAAGAAGCTAATGATAGACTTAAAACAAGCTGTCCTGTTTCATTTCAGCAAAGCAGGAACACTTTCATAAAAGATGGATCATTGGTAAAGAGAAAAGAAGGGAGTGGGCAGGTGAGGCTCAGGGTGGAGGCGCTTTGAGGAGTGTGGGGAGAAAAGTCTAAGAAAAGAGAGGGTGTGTGTAAAGGCTGGTGGCGTTAGAGGCACTGGCTGCGTTTTTCTCTAGGCTATAGCTCTGGAGAAACACCTGCGTCCCTCTGCTCTGCCCACTCTCTATAGCATAGTCCACTCATCAGCTGCCCCTCTCTTTCTCTCTCTCTCATTCTCTCTCCCTGTGCGTGGGATGTTCTTGGCCTTAAATTAACCTTTCTTGCAGCTCCTCTGCAGAGGCGAATTAGCACCCAACATGACAACATGGCATGTGGTGGCGAGGTTTTCACCATGTTTTCAAACAGCGGTAACAATCCACCGTAATCCTATTTAGATATACATGCTTTAAATGTACAACATTTCATCACAGTGATGATGAATAATCTAAGAAATACACTGTGATGTAACCAAAAACCGCAGTTTTTCCTTCATAAATTAGATCAACGGACCCATCCTTGCTTCGCCCATAAATGCTTTCTTTCGTAGTTGCTGTGGGGCCGTACAAGCTTTTATAGAACGTTGGCGGAAATCCTGTTAACATTTATTTGCTATCGTACTAATATTAGCTTGATTACACAACAACATTAAACACATAGACAAAATATGAAAAAAACAAATCTGGCAACAGCTATACAAATAACACATTTGTGGGTGGAGATTATAGCTGGATGAATGATTTTATTATTTTACGTGTTCACTTTTCAACAGGAGACTTTTTGACTTCTTTTTACTGCTCTGCTCTTCTCTGCTGGACTACATCCCCAATGGGGGTGGAAAAGCCCAGAGATGTGAATTCTGCCCCAGTCCTGTCCAGGCCACCAGAGGACGCCTGGCTACATTTGGACATTGGCTGCTTCCCAGCTCTGTGCCAAGGCAAGCAGAAAATTGGTGAGCATCTTGATTCTGGGATGACACTTGAATTTGTGTGGCTCCAGTGCCCAGCTCTCTCTGCTCTGGCTCCCAGCTGAAATGTGAGAGAGTCTGGCCTGATGCCTAGGCAGCCACAAGGCATAGGGCTCCTGTCCTTCAGCATGCAGGGGGGAACGTAGCCTGCTAGGCCCAGCCACACACACACACACACACGTCCTTGTTTTTATACAATCTTAGGACATGAGTTCATACATATGTCCCATATATGCGCTATATAGGACTGTATGTAGTACCTATACATACTGATGTCCCATTTGTTCAAGTACATAAAATGGTAACATGGTCCATCTATATATTTGTAATACACAATACATAGGGGATATTTTCATTACATATTACATACTTACGTACCATGGGTTTTCTAAGCATAACACTAATCCTGACCCTAAACCTCAGTAACAGAAAAATGGTTTTATTCTTACAGTAAAACAAAAATGAAACGTAGCATTTTTAAAAAGCACTGATCATTTTGGCATCATTTTGACGTTGTAGGTTATAGTTATTTTTCTTGGTTTTCCAACAAAGCACATTTTTGTCCTGAAAATGTACTAAAACACAACCACACTGCTTTTGACTACAAACACATATTACCCGCAACACATACACGCACACACTCAATGATAACATATCATCCATAAGCCTTAACTCTAGCTGCCCATATTTCCATTAATGCAGCCTGTATTTCTGATGTTGCAGAGAAAGACTCATTAGATGAGATTATGTGCTACTCCTGAATCAAAACACATATAATGTGTAAAAATTCAGAGGATGTGAAGCTATTTCTGTTCGTGGCCCAGTGTTAGGAAAACATGGGTCATGTGCAGGGTGATGATCAAAGAGACAGAAAGTAGTGTTTGTGTGTGTGTGTGTGTGTGTGTGTGTGTGTGTGTGTGTGTGTGTGTGTATGTGTCTAACTTGTGTTTACTGCCAACCAGACTCACTCTGATTGTCAGTGACAGACTCCTGGATAGTAATCAAGTAATCTACTGATAATATTGACAGTTAATTTAGTTGGGGCCAAACAATAAAAATATATTTAAGTAACTGCAAAACATGCATAACATTTCCATGATTGCAAAATACTTTGTTGTAAAATGGTAATCAAGGAAAGCTTTAAAAGTACTTTATCAAATAAATTACAAAATGAAGATAAATACTACATGGCAAAAATGTATTTAAATGGGTTTATTCATCAGTTGACTGTTTCTTGCTGTAAGAGAGACCAGTAGAAGAATTTAAAATGTATGTTATCATCTATTTTAAGCAGTTACATTTTTGGACTAAGCAATGAAGATTTAATTATGACAAACCCAATGGATACTCTGTTCATGCCATCTCTTATATCCCTTTGTTTCACACGCTTTCTCTCTATACATAGAACCCTCAGTAAATCACACACACAATCACACAGGGAGTCTCTCAGGGCTGTGGAGCAGCCTCTATGTTAAAGTAAAGGTGACCTTGCTGCAAGAACTCAGGGAAATCTCTGCTTTCCCGGGTCTGCCTTTAGCACAAGGTTAGGAGATCGCTGTGCTTTAGTTTCGTTCTGTGCATGCAGTTCGTTGGGCTGTAGCTACAGCATTTGTGTATGTGTGTGTGGGGGGATTAAATTTTGTCTGTGTGTGCACTTGGCTGAGCTGTGTCAGCTCCAGGTGCTGTGTTGACATGGCTGCAGGTAGCTGGCAGGTAGCAGAATGCTGGTGCACCTGTGCAGCTTCTCTGTGTCACGCTCCACTAGCTCACCCCCCCAACACACACCACCTAACTAGCTTCATCTCACCCGCTTCAGTGCAACTGGCTCTAACAGCAGAGCATATCGTCTCTGCCATTACAAAACATTGTATCTCTGAAATCCACTGTGAAATAGATGCAACGTTTTAACTTTGCCTTTATTTTTTTAGTTAATTGAACTTAGAAGTTAACAGAAACACACAGACTACTGTTTTGTTAAGTTACTATCAGAACTTTATATGCAATAAACTTTCAAGGCAACTGGGTTAGGACAAGGAGAAAGAAATACATATTAAATCTATGTTAATGTAATGAGATTTGATCCCCTGTCATTTTGGACCATCCTATTGGTCCATTCATCATACAATTTTCACACAATAGATAGCAAATTAGTTAACATTACAAAACAAGGGTCTTCATTCATAACCATAATGAATGAAAAATAACTTCTGCCTTATTTTTAACAGCCTCACTTATGACTCTTTGAATTAACCACCAACACTCAAAAATAAAGGGGCAAAGAAGGGTTTTACATTTACAGCATATTTATATGCACAATGCCATAGAAGAACCGTAGAAGAACTTTTGGTTCTCAAAAAAAAAATTACTGGGTGGTTCCTTTGAGAATTTTTTCTTTCTTTTTTTTTGTAAAACAGATGCATGAGTGCAAAGAACCATTTACAAATGAAAAGGACTTCCACAAGGTGCTAGGAAGTACCCTTAAAATGCTATAGAACCTTTGCATTATGTGAAGGTTTTTATACCTTTTAATGGTTCTTCACCCTCACACCTCTTATTAAACATGTGTTTGCAAGTGTTCATTACTTAGTTAACACTTAAACAAGGATCAGTTAATATATGTGTTCCTTGCATTGTTTACCTTTATGATTTGCTGAAGTTCAGGGTTAATGTTTACTAATGCAGTGTTCACTACTAAGTTAATACTGTTAGAACATAATGTGAGTCAAGGGAACCTTAATGTTAAGCGCTACTAGAGGAAACATTTTGGTAAAGTTTTGATGTGACAGTAATAATATGTCGCATTTCAGCTGCTGACATTTAAGCACAAAGTTAGATTTAAGATGGGTTCTTGTTAGAAAGCAGGGATTTGTGAAGGAGTAAAATGAAGATGAATGCCTTTTGTTATGAATGGCAAAACGTCTCTCCCTGTATTTTCCTTTTAATTATTCTCTCTTTTTAAGCCATTAAGATAATATTTGTTCATTACGGCAAGGTATTAAAAGCTGTACAAAGAGCCTGCAAGGAAGGGGGTGGGAGGCTGGGGATAGAGAAAAAAGAGTTGACTGCAGCCTCATGTTCCTGGGTGGATGAGGGGTCCTAAACACACACACACACACACACACACACACACACACACACACACACACACACACAGAGGCCCTGTGCTGCTGAAGTCGAGCTAATCCAATCTCAGCCTCCTCATCTTCCTGCAGCTGCTCCTCACTTCTCCACTACCCAGTCTTTTCCTTCATTAACACTATTTTCTCTCATTGCTTTCTTCCCTCTCTTCCACCCACACTCCTTTCCTCCTTTACCACTCCTTCTTTCTCATCCGCTTCCACTTGTTTCTCCTTCAGTTCTCAATTTTCCTGTCCACATAATACAAATTAACAAACAAATAACATTTATTTTTACTTTTACTTTCTGCTTTTGCCATATCCCGTATTCCCAAACACTCTAAATTATATTAGTAATCAAGTGATTTTCCAATTATTTTGATGAGGCCAAGCAATAAAACTGGCTTAACGGGACAATAACAAAATATATATATACACTGCTAAAAAAAATAAAGGGAACACTCAAATAACACATCCTAGATCTGAATGAACAAAATATTCTCATTGAATACTTTGTTCTGTACAAAGTTGAATGTGCTGACAACAAAATCACACAAAAATCATCAATGGAAATCAAATTTATTAACCAATGCAGGCCTGGATTTGGAGTCACACACAAAATTAAAGTGGAAAAACGCACTACAGGCTGATCCAACTTTGATTGTCCTTAAAACAAGTCAAAATGAGGCTCAGTATTGTGTGTGGCCCCCACATGCCTGTAAAACCTCCCTACAATGCCTGGGCATGCTCCTGATGAGGTGGCGGATGGTCTCCTGAGGTATCTCCTCCCCGACCTGGACTACAGCATCCACCATCTCCTGGACAGTCTGTGGTGCAACGTGGTGTTCGTGGATGGAGCGAGACATGATGTCCCAGATGTGCTCAATCGGATTCAGGACTGGTCAGGTCAGTCCATAGCTTCAATGTCTTCATCTTGCAGGAAATGCTGACACACTCCAGCCACATGAGGTCTAGCATTGTCCTGCATTAGGAGGAACCCAGGGCCAATCGCACCAGCATATGGTCTCACAAGGGGTCTGAGGATCTCATTTCGGTACCTAATGGCAGTCAGGCTACCTCTGGCGAGCACATGGAGGGCTGTGCGGTCTTCCAAAGAAATGCCACCCCACACCATTACTGACCCACTGCCAAACCGGTCATGCTGAAGGATTTTGCAGGCAGCAGATCGCTCTTCACGGCGTCTCCAGACTCTGTCACGTCTGTCACATGTGCTCAGTGTGAACATGCTTTCATCTGTGAAGAGCACAGGGCGCCAGTGGCGAATTTGCCGATCCTGGTGTTCTCTGGCAAATGCCAAGCGTCCTGCACGGTGTTGGGCTGTGAGCACAATCCCCATCTGTGGACGTCGGGCCCTCATACCATCCTCATGGAGTCGGTTTCTAACCGTTTGTACACATGCACATTTGTGGCCTGCTGGAGGTCATTTTGTAGGGCTCTGGCAGTGCTCCTCCTGTTCCTCCTTGCACAATGGCGGAGGTAGCGGTCTTGCTGCTCCTCCTGCTGCTGGGTTGTTGCTCTCCTACGGCCTCCTCCACGTCTCCTGGTGTACTGGCCAGTCTCCTGGTAGCGCCTCCAGGCTCTGGACACTACGCTGACAGACACAGCAAACCTTCTTGCCACAGCTCGCATTGATGTGCCATCCTGGATGAGCTGCACTCCCTGAGCCACTTGTGTGGGTTGTAGAGTCCGTCTCATGCTACCATGAATGTGAAAGCACCAGCAACATTCAAAAGTGACCAAAACATCAGCCAGAAAGCATAGATACCGAGAAGTGGTCTGTGGTCCCCACCTGCAGAACCACTCCTTTATTGAGTGTGTCTTGCTAATTGCCAATAATTTCCACTTGTCTACTATTCCATTTGCACAAAAGCATGTGAAATTGATTGTCAATCATTGTTGCTTCCTAAGTGGACAGTTTGATTTCACAGAAGTTTGATTTACTTGGAGTTATATTGTGTTGTTTAAGTGTCCCCTTTATTTTTTGGAGCAGTATGTATATATATATATATATATATATATATATATATATATATATATATATATATATATAGGTATCGATTAAATCTGTGCTGGAGCCCATCAAACAGGCAGAACAGCAAAGCTCTGCATCTTTTTTTCATAAAAGAGCATGGAGGTAATTGATACTAGATTCACTCAGTAATTAGGTGGAGCAGAATATTTAATATATGACATCAGTTTTAATGTTTAAAGAGAAAGATAGGTGGCAAGAGATACTGAGTCTGCTAGTATTCTAATACAGGTCTTCTCTAGGCCCATGGTTTTTGATTTTGTGGGTTTTGTGCTGTTGAAAAATATGCTAATGTTAATTCCCATACATCTTGTACTAGACCCCAGTCTCAACCTCTGGCCTAGCCTGTCATTGCTTCTCAAGAAGTACCACATCAGACACATCCTTAGTTAAAAGCTGACATTTACACAAGCAGAAGAAAAACAGAGCTAACTAACTAAGTGGACAGATGCTGCTTGAGGCTAGCATGGTACAGATTAACCTGGTTTTGTTTCAACTAACACACATATTTGGTCAAAACAAATAGTTAATTTGCCACAAATTGTCTTGAAGCACTACGCTGTAGTTGTTGCAGCTATTAAGTAAGCACGTTTACCATTCCATTCACATTCTGAGTGTTCTATCAGAGCATATGAAAAAAAAGGTAAAAGTCTAGTAGGATAGTTATACAACAGATATGAACCCCAAGTACAGCAGGTTTGTTTACTTTGACTAGATATTTGTTCAGACAGCAGAACTAGCATTTGCTGTAAACTGGCTAACCAGTTCAGTTCACAGTGTCCTATTTTATTCCTATATATTTCATATAGTATTATCATCACATGTCCTTTCTCATATCCAATCAAAAGGTTGATTGTGATTGAAAAAATTAATAATAAAAAAGGGCATGTATACCAACCACAAATGGTACAACAGTAAAATGTACTCACTGTTAAATAACTTTTATGTTTACATAAATATTTGCCAACTGCTTCCATTTTTTTTTAGTTTTAAAGTAAACCAGGGCATTCTAACCTGCCTCTGTATTGAAGATAAATATAAAAACGGCAGCGTGTACAGCGTGTGGAAAACGTGCCATGCCATTGTGTGTAAAAATCTGAGCTGCAAAGAATAATAAAAAACCCAGCTGAAATAGTGAATGAAATAATAGGGATCAATCAATCTACAAAAAAATCTATGTACGAAAGAAAATCCAAAGTAAAACTCATCCTGTAGGCCACCAACTGCTTGTTTTCTGACTTTTTATCTATCTGGTTAAGTTCTGTTTAAGTGCAGGATGAAGACTGTCGTTCTATTTAATAAAACAATGAGAGACGTCTTTGTCTCTGGATTATGGGTCAGAATATGTGGAATGGTATTGAGGCATAAAGCGGCATCTGCTGCAGCAAGGAGACAAAAAGAACCTAATGGAGTCTCATGACTGAGGAGATAACTCCCCTGCAGAATCTCAACGAAAGCACCAAATGTGGCATGCATTCAAAATAGCAGATTAATCTTCCACTACTGAGCTACAGTGTAATTGAAAATGCCCACAGGGGACAATCGATGCTCATATAGTATGTGCCAGGAAATATATAGGGTTATCCATGCAGAGCCAGTCTGAAACAGAGTTCACCAGAGTAACAAGCTGAGCACATAAGGATGATGGCCTGTTTTTAAACTCTGGTGTGTAAACGAGCCGATTAATGTTGGTCACATTGGTTTTTGTGAGGCTGTACATCTTTCCTTAGTGGTGGTGTTCAAATGCTTGCACGCAGTCAACCTGTTGCATGTAAATAAAAGCAGAAAGCGAGGAAAACATTTTGTTGAATAAACGACATTTGTCTGAGACAAGACAGCAACTTCTGCTGAGAGTCTGCTCTCACCCCTAATCAAGCTAACTCCAGCTGACAGCAAGATAACAATATCTACAGCCACAGAAGATCTTCGGGGGCAAGACTTCACGCAATACAATTCCTTCGTGAAATGCCAACAGTGGTATCTATGGTTACTATTTTGATCAAGATGGTTTCTGTATGCTACCATTTGCCCTTTCTCTGTCAGGTAGCATTGTGGTGTTACAGACTGGTGACCCTTAGTCTCCATGAACTTTGACCCCAAACCACCAGCGTTCAGAGAGCAGAACTATCTTTGACATTTATACCTACTGTTCCCTTCTGTTCTCATTTCAATCCTCCTTCTACTCTCCTTTTTGCTGCTTTCTTTTTCCCTCCCTGAGTGACTGAGAATATTTCTCTTCACTTTTCTTTCAAAGTGCATACACTGATATTATGATGAGGCTTGCAAAGGGAAAAAAAGGAAAAAAGGGAAATATTTTTTCCATTGTAGTCACTGCCAAATTAGCAGTGCTATTTTGTTGTTTTATGCATTGTGTTTTAAAGTACAATTCATGCTGAATTATATATCATAAAAATCATAAATCATAAAAAACAAAAATCACACCAAACCTGCATGGTTATACCCCTGGTGTGCAAGCATGCTGTAAGCAACCATTAACATATGAACACAACACTTTTTATCACAAAACTGTCATATCTAAACAGTACCAAATCATTGAATAAAATTTTTAGCCAAGTAATTGCTGGCCATTTCTGTTAGTCCATTCATCATGTTCTTCAACTGTTCTTCCAATGTAAAATATACCTGGCAATATCAAGTAGTGTTAAAATTTAAGTTGAATTAGCTTTAGATACAACTTTAGATACAACTCCTATCTTTTGACCTTGAGATGTCCTTTAGTGCCCTCTGGCTGGTGAGTTTATTGGGTGGTGGTGGGGGGCTTTAGTGTGTGGAGCTGAGCTGGCGATAGTTAGTGGTGAAGGCTCACCTCCTGCTGCTCCTGTCTTTCCTGGGGTGCAAAATGTAGATCAGAGAAATATGCAGTTTGTGCACAGTCTCAGGAGAGGCTGCCACTCAAATCCAAATGTCTGTATGAATACCAAAACATGCAGGCGGAGGGAGGGAGAGAAGGAGAGAGAGCGAGCGTAAGACAGAAAGAGAGTGAGAGAGGAGGACAAGGAGAATGAGAGACACAAAGAAAGACAGAGTGAGGGAGACAGACGGACGGAGACAGAGAAAGAGAGCAGAGGAAAGAGAAGAACAGCAGGCAGAAATAAAAGAAAATATTCCTTCCACATGTGTTGATGAACCCTGAATGATAATCAGCCTTTACGACTGTTTCCTTTGCCTCCATTGAGCACACTAGAATATGTATTTGGAGAGGCAGCAGTAGGTGAGACATGGAGAACAGAGCCCTTTCTGAAAGCGGGTAGTGTGTGTACTTGTGTTCAGCATGTGCATAGTGTGTGTGCGTGCATGAGTGAGTGTATCCAGCTGATTATCGCCTGCCTGTGCGTGGCACTTTGAATTTGCGCCAGAGGAATTAGGCTTGTGCTTGTGAAGCCTTCTCCCTTAAGAGCATACACTCTCTCTTTCTAACTCCCTCTCCCTCTCTCTCTCTCTCTCTCTCTCTCTCTCTCTCGCTTCAGCTATCTGCAGGGAGAATGGGGATGAATAAATGAGAGAAATCACTGTGGAAGCCTATTAAAATTTTAACTAAAACGTTTTGTTGGTATTCATGTATATTTAGCCTTCACAAAAAAAGAAGGCTACTTTAAAAAGAAAGCCTATAATTGAGACAATGCTCTAGAGCAGATTTTATTTGAATAGACTTATTAACCTTTGCTTACCTAAGATAATTTGCCATCCAAAAGATGTCAGGACTTTCAAAATTACCCCCACTTAATTCCATGTCTACAGAACTTCACAAGGTAATAAAAAGGTATAAAAACTGTCAAGTTAGCCTGAAGCGTTAAGGATCCTAGTTAACTTAGCCTTACCTGAAAATAATGTGAAACAAAGCACAAAACCTCTTTAAAAACTGTTTACAGACTAAACAATACATAGAGTACAATAAGTTTATCTTACATACTGTACATTGCCTTTTGTAATCAGTAGTAACATCTCAGCTTCTTTTTCTTCCAAAATTACACTTCGAGGTTTGATTCTGTAATTAACATTTCTATTAATTATATCAAAAATTAATTAGATAAAATAAGGTTAATTGACTATTTAAAGAGACATGGAAACAAAAAAAAAACAGATGTCTGCTGTTTGAGTAACAGCACATGATCCAAGTTAGGAGACACAGATGACATCTTACTGAAATAGCTCTGTGTCACCAGAGAATAAAATCTAACTGACATTGGCATAATTTGGTGTGGGTGTAGACACAATGCAGTTATGTCTGAGCTCTTCCATGCCTAAATGAATGAGAGTCACTGCACTGAATGCCTAAAATATCCTTATTTTACAGACTGGAAAATAGTTAGATATTGGACTGTTGCTCTTAGGTGCGGTTCTTGACCGCTATTGGAGATGGCGGATGTGTAGACCTGCATTTAAAGCATCATCTCTTGCCTGTCCTCCCTGGTCAGCCTGTTCTCGCTGGCCACATGTCCAATCCATGAGCCGATTTGTATGTGCTGTGTCTCTCAATATCTGATCTCATGTCAGTCATGATGTCAGAAAAATGTGCAAGTGTTACATTGTACTGATGTAGTCTTGTAATTCAAATTCAAGTTTATATTAATTCAAGTTTATATTAATTCAAGTTCAATATGTACTGCATGGTCTATTAGAGGTGCAGCTGTGTTATTCTTTCAGGAGGAAGCTTTACAGCGCCACCATCTGAGGCCATTAGGGAACAGCAGTGTGAAGAGGGCGTTTAAAAGCATCAGGCTTCTCTCCTGCAGTGGAACAGTTATGGATGGATGCAGTAGTGACACACATCCCCTGAGTATATACAGCCACAGGGAAACAACTTTAGCTCCTTTTTCTTTTTTCGCCACTCTCTCTTTCTTGCTGTTTTTTTTCTTTCTCCCTTGTGCTCTCTCTCTTTTCTACCATTCCTTCACTCACTGATAGATCAAGTGGTCTCCTGTGTCAGTCCACTGTCATGTGTAGTCACGCTATGTGGAGAGAGGGGTGCAAGCTCCTCCACCCAGCCATCACACTTCCTGGGGCTATTTTCTCACCCCTGCTGCTCGGCCCTGAGAGCTCAGCGGTCAGTCTCTCTCCCTTGCTCTCGCTCCTTGCTGCCCACCTGCGCCCTGATCCTCTGCCTCTTAATATTCAGTCTAGCCACAGACGTATTAGCATTGATATGCAACCTTGAAGCTGGACAACAAAGGAGAAAAGCCCTGGAGTAGAGTAGCGTGGCTTGTGTACAGGAGGAGATAAAATGAGAAAAGGGGGAGGAGAGTAGAAGGAAGGAGAAGAAAGGAGGAAGGAGTAGAGGAGAAGATGGGAGAGCAGAAGAGAGTAGATGGGAGCAGGAGGAGAAAGTAAGTAGAGGGGAGAAGAGAAAAGTATGGAAGAGATGAGAGAAGTGTAAACAGGAGAAATGCTCCAGAGGCCAGAAGGTAGATGGACTGTGCTTGGTGGTCAGTGGCCACTCCTCGTGTGACAGGGCACTGTGGAGGAGGAGGAGGTAGAGTGGAGTGCTCATCAATTCAGAATTTAAAACATGTTGGAAGTCTCTCTCCCTCTCTTTTCTCCCTCTCCACCTCTCCGGTCCCTGAGTCTTTCAACATTCACTGATGGACAAGCCCCCTCACTACTCCGCTGCATCTCTCTCTCACATACATACACACACACACACACACACACACACACACACACACACACACACACATATATATATATATAGGAGAAAAAAAAGACAGTGTATGGTATGACAGGATTTTCTGTTGGGAATTGCTCTCTTTTCAATTAGCATTTTGATTGCATGTTAAAGCCCACACACACAAACAGTCAAACATTTGCCTGAAAAAAATGAATAATGCTGCCCACATTTTGGATGCAAATAGCCAAGCTGTAGAATTCCCTAAGCAGTGGAGGAGGACACCATTTTAAAACCCGCTCAGATGCTGTCTAGTGTTTGACAGTCGTGTGATCCTGTTAAAAAAATATATAAATGCCCACACGTAATATTAGCCATCAATGACTGCCTTTCTGTTTTTAATATTGTAGTAGCTGTCAATCACATATTATATAGGACTCATATTTCTGTTTTCGAGTACTTTCTGATTTAGTGTAGTTTTGTCAGCTTTGCCCCCCCAGCCCCCCCCCCCCCCCCTCCCTCCCCTTTTCTCTCTCCCTCTCTCTCTCCCTGTCCCTCATGGGGTGAGTTCGTTCCAGGCAGACACAGTCTCCCACTAGCCTGGTGACAGTCGGGAGAGGCAGCCTCTGAGCCTTTAGTCAACAATGGATGCACACACACGCTCACTCACCCGCACACACACACACAAGCACACACATACTCACAAAGCATGCAGACTGCAGCCTGTGCTATCACTGCCATTGTAATATTTACACAAACTGTAATACTCGCACAGCTGGTGATTTTTACACATGTTTACACAAAGGAATATGCATAAATTTAAATGTAAAGTGAAACACAGTTTGCACACACATAAGTAAACACATACACGCACTCACTCACTCTCCCATACTGGGTCACTCCCACTCACACTCATTTACAAACTTACGCTTCAGAATGCTCACTGTCATACAGTTATGCAATACTCTGCATCTGCATCCAGCATCGCCACCAACCTATTACTGCACATTCAAACACCAAAAATGTGCACATTAGAAAGGCTAAACAGGTTTAGATGCGGAATGATCTGTAAATCAATATCGAGGGAGTTGACACACTGTACGAGGAGAGAAGAAGCAGAACAAAGGCGAGCACTAATCTAAAGGTGTTCATTAAGATTCTGCACACCTCCTTGGTCGTAAAACAGGTTTTAAAACCTGGCAACACCTACCGCAGCCCTTTATCCATCATGCCTTTCCTGTCCTTTCCCCTCCTCTCTTCCTCTACCCCTTCTCCTCCTTTCCTCTCCTCTCCTCTTCTTTTTCCACCCTTCCTTCTATTTCTACAGACCGAACGCACCAACTCGTAGGCGGTTAAAGAGGTGAGGACCATCCGGCTGGATCGAAATTGATGCGGAGGAGAAATGAGACACTTAGAGAGAGAGAAACAGAGGAAGCGGTAGACTCTCTAGTGCAGGCACTGCAGCTGCAAGCGCTGAAATATGGCAAGGGCAACACACGCACACTCACAGACACGCACGCCCCAGACAAAAATCACTGCAGCATCCTTACCATTTTAAACCCATTCCACTCCATTTGTGAGCCAACGAGCACAGTTCTCTCCCGCAGCTGTGCGAATGTCCCCTCTCTCTCTCTCTCTGAGCTCTCTCCCTCTGTCTCTTGTCCTTCTCCCTCTCCCTGTATGTTTCTCAGCGGTGGCGAGGCAGCGTGCGGCCAGCGAGAGAGTGAGTGGGCATTCCTCCTCAGAGCGCAGCTGCTTGTGAATGCACAGGCTTCGGCATGAGCCAAATGCTGCAGCCCCCCGCTCTCTCCTCATTGGTGAGGTCACCAGCAGCCCCCTCCTCCCCCCTGCGCTCTCACTGGCTGCCTTGGCCGCCCGTCATCTGCGCTCCCCCCTGTAAAAAATTAACACCTTCGCTCTGGCAGCCTAGCAGACAGGAGGAGCACTGGTGCTGTCTTAGCTAAAGAACCCCCCCCCCCCCCCCCCCCCCCCCCCCCAACCCACCCCCTCATATACACACACACACACACACACACACACACACACTCCACCCCACCCTTCCTCCCTTCCTTCCTTCCATACCAGCAAAAGCAATCAATCGCTGCTGAGGTCCGTGCTTGAGTGAGCGCAATGAGAGATTGCACTTACAGGCACTACACTGATAGAATGCCTGCACAGCACCAGGTACATAAATTAACCGCTAATGCATGCACACTAAAAGCACTAAAATGCAGGCACTGATTTCAGCAGGATGTTTATTTTGCCCCCCTCCTTACACTGTAATCTGAAATTTACATAATGCTGGTAAACCATTTTTAAAAGGCCACTCCGCTTGTATTATGATATTATTGAGTAAGCTCATATGGGTCATATAGGTCACATAGATAGTTTTCAGGACACTAGCTAATTTGTTAATTAATAAATAGCACAAGGCTTGTATTTTCTAGCATTATCACATATCTTACATTTAAATCTACTGTTATATCAAAAAAAGTATATACAGAATAGAAGTGGGTGATATGGCGAAATGTCATTTCACAATACTTTAAGAAGTTTTTGTGATACATGATAAGTCATGACTTGTTCTGACACCTCTCTTCGTAATCAAACTTGCAGTTGGTCAGTGGTTTTTAAGTACTAACGTTAAACTCAAGTCATATTGTCATAAGTCATATTGCCTATCTTTAATAAAGTACAGCATATACTATATGTACTTAAAATACACTGAATAGCAGGTACATGTGGTTCTTGAATTTAAAATACAGATGTGAGCATATTTCTATGCACCAGCGTAAACAACGCGGTCGCGAGGACCCAAAAATTTGTCTCTCTAGCCAAGTAGTAAAATCACGCGCGCTCTAACGCGAGGACACCACATCTGCTCTTTAACAAGACAATGCGCACACACACCCCTACACTGCCTCCTTACGCAAAAACACACACCTGAGAGAGCAAGCCTGCACCTTATTCTGTCCTCATCCCTCACATGCTCTTGACGATTCTCACAGAAAACGAGACAGGAAAAAAACTTTCTGAGAGAAAGCGACAATAAGCGACATATTAATTTTGTTTGTAAACCATAGTGAGTAGAACAGGGAAGCCTACCAACCACATGTGCTAAAACAAAACAGCTCAGGCCACGTTACTCACCATGACCATTCTTGTTTTCTGAGGTGTGAAGAGTGGAAAAACAAGCTGCGCCGTCGACGCTGGACTGTTCTCTTCAGGCAGCCTATACGCTACAGCGAGCTGTGAGAGAGCGGCGACGAACGTGACCGAGCTGTCGGACAGGCAAACGAGACGGTAGCGGGTGGCGGCGCCTCACTTTCCTCTCCTGAACGCGAGAAAGGAGCAAACGAACGAGAAATTAAACTGTATTTATTATGTTGGTTTTTTTTTTTTTGCTAAACAAAAACGACAACAAAAATCAACCAAAAAATAAAAAGAACGCAGCCCCGCTTGAATCGGTAAAGCTAGTGCAAGCGTACCATTTCCTTCGCACCATTTATGGAGCGCAGCGGCAGTCTCGTGCGAAATCTGATTGGTTGAGCGTGTGCAAACAAGGAGTGGCGCGCTCAGGCGGAGGGATGCTCAGCAGCGAGCCTTTTTTTGTCCACCCGTTTTGCGCTCTGCCCCGCCCTTCACTGCTGGGATTGGCTAGTAGTACCTACAAGCAAGAACACTGATGTGTTCCTAGACGCCCCGCCCTTCTACTCTTTGATTGGCGAATGCATCGTGACGTGACCTACCAGCCAACCCCAGAGCAAAAGAGCGGGTTTGTCGGAATACGGGTGGGAAACATAAATCCGCGCGTGTCAGTAGGGGGCTGACTGTGGGGGCAAAACCCCGAAAAATTCGAGGCACCGCTTCTGCTGCTGCTCTCTCGCGGCTCGACGCCCCTCACTGTTTTGTCGCGCGTGGCAGGTGGAACGTTTTCGAAGGGGAGGGCGCGTGCAAGAAAGCGGCCACGCGGCGACCACGTGCCATAAGGCTACAGTCATCTGAGAGAAGAATCAGAATCGGGGTACAACTATGAGACACGATGCGCTTTGTTTCGTATAACTATTAAAGTCTGTTTTTAAAGCACTGAATTGACTATACTTCTTTTTTTTGCTTTAATGAAGACCTTTTGTTTTAGACATTTTAAAGCGCATTCAGGCATTGTGAGCCACCAGTCAATAGGGAAAGTTGTACAATTTTAGCTGGGCCTTATAAGTGATGTTTTTTTTCTTAATCTATACGCCAAATAGGCAAAAATAATAATAATTTTTCACAGGACATAAAAATAGCCTTGTCATCCAGGGCCTATATATTACACAGAGTCCCAAATGACCTGAGGTCCCAAAACACCTGAATACAGATGCCTGTTTTTCCGTTCCATTCGTCCTACAGACGTCAAACTGGCTATTTAAGGCAACAGTGCAAGTTAAGTGAAAGGAAAAACCCCGTAAGGCGTCCTCATGTGGTCCTCAGTCTTCCCCAGTTTCCCGCTCTCTCCGTTCGAGCCGCGTGTCGCTCTTGTTCGCAGCTGCACGCGACCTGCATCCTTAATGAGCGCGAGCCCATTCAGCGCGCGCTAGTCGCGCTTCTTACAGAAAGTCCCCGCTGCCGCCTTACAGGCACCGGGAATGAGCATTCTGGATCGTTCATTATCCAGTTATTATTACAGTAATGCGGCGTTATTACAGGCATAATAAGCACGCTGCCTACTGCAGCCGTCGGCTGCACGTGGGTAACTAGTGTGGCGCGCATGCGCAGAAGGCCTTTACGTGGCGGGAAAGTAATGGAGGCAGTTTAGAGAAGGACGGTTTTTAACAGCGGTCTGCTTTCACAGTAGAGCAAACGACAGAGTTAGAGGTGAGTTTGTGAAAAGTGGGCACACGTCCTACATTCTTATGTCATTTGTGCTTGCCCCCATTTTTTACATTTGTGTGGGTTCATGTACTAAAACAGTGGACAGCTGAAAACTAACGTGCCTGGTTCTGAGTTCATTCAACGAACAATAGTAAGTGAACAAAACAATAACTTGTGTTTTACATTCTGTGAACTTATTATTTTTATTATTTTAATAATATCCTTCCTACATAGACGGTATGGACTGAGGGTTGAATCGCATGTTTTGAAATGCGTGAATTATTGTTTGGTGCATAAGTTCAGAGATGTATGGAATAACAACAACAACAAAACAGAACTAGACTTTCACAAGCTAAAGCTAGACTCTCCAGAATTCTGCTCGTACCATCCTTGTACCTGCTCTGTACCTGCAGAAACAAAGCGTGACGTCCCCTGGTGCTGCTCAGGCAGCTTGATGAGAATGAGTGTTGGCATGAGGGTCCAGCAGCCGTGTTAAATATGAAACAGATTTCTCGGTGGACACATAAGCCTCCCACACGTGGTAACGACCTCAGGAAGCCCAAACTTTGTGTACATCTTCAGCTCGGTGCTGGGTGAGTGTGTTTTGCATCGTCTAACTGTGTGCAGGCTACACCTGCTGTAAATATTAGTATATTAAGAGCTAAATTACTTCTAAAGTAACAGATTATTGTGTAGGGGACCCCCCTTTGTATTGCTCAACTGCATAGCTTGCATATTAGTTTTACTGTAGTTATTGAATAATACGTGATATCATTGTGTAATGATAGGCCTGTTTTAGCACCCATGTCTAATCCATTAAGCCTACTAGGCAAGCTGTGAAAATATTATGGCTAAATTAGTCACAAAACTCTGTGTAAACTTTTAATCATACAACTTAACCACAACATCCAGAGTTTGTATGACGGAAATGCTAGTAGCTCAACATAACAGTTCACATGGAGAGTCAACAGTGTCCTTATTAATCTGGTAACAGAGTTACGGAGCAAACATTCCATCCAAAATATCCGATTTACAAAAAGGTTGATTTACATTCCACCAGGTGAATAGCCACCAGGTGGCCTCGTATCAGGTTTATGCGCTTGTACCGCTACTATTACTGATGTAGTTTTGTTATTTAGGAAACTTAAGCATGTTGGCTGCTTTCCACAAATGTGAATTAATGTACACTTCAGTGCTTTTTCTGCTAGCTGCAGCATGTCGTGGTGCTACAAAATGCATCACCCTTCATCGGCCTCCCAACAACACATTAATTCTGAACACCCCCAAAAAGAGAGAAAGAGAGAGAAAGAACCTGCTTGTGGTTTCATTCACATGCAGGCTTAATTCAATTATACGAGGGCCCCTCTCATCGCAGCGCAGACAAACTTGAGTTAGTCCATTAACCTCTGTGTGAGTTCACCAATCTGCAGTCTGCCAGCCACTGATGGGAGCTATCATAGCGCCTCTCCACTGCCTTCAAACTCTACAGCGCTGTTAACCCAAAGCAGAGCGAGCATGAGCGCGCTCCACTTCTCAATACGTGCTGAGTAGCCTGCTAATGACTGCTACCGGTGCTCAGCAGCCTGCTGGAGAGAGGAACAGACTAGAAATGGACGCTCTGGGCACTGCTTCCCCTCTCCATGATAGAGGGATGGAGGGATGGATTGAGGAAAGCTAGTTGTAGTGCATTAGATGGGTAGCCATCCACTCTCCCTCTCTCTGCCTCTTCTCTTCACCTATAACCTCCCTTCGCCAAGCGCCGTGGCTCTTCAGAACAGCACCTGTGAAATATTTATGAGGCGTGAGAGCCTATGCTGAAGTCTCTGATGCTCTCGTTCGAGACGCAAACAAAAGCAACAACGAGATTTTCCTGGCATGGCTTGTAGTGATACATATATTTTCAGATTTGATTCGATTTTGTTGAATACTTTCTTGATGCTGCTGTGCTCTACTTATTTACTACGCAAATTGGTTTGTCTCAGCAATTATATTTTATTTCAAAGTAAAAAACTGAAAGGCGCTTGTTCTTGTGCAAAATACTGACTTCATATAACAGCTATGAGCAATACAAAAATAGACAGAATTCACTCGGATATTTAATTTTGATCACTGACCAGTGGATTCAATGAAAGATGGTTAATGAGAGATGCTCTAATGAAGCCATGAGCGTATTGACAATCGTTTTAAATTTAAACACACAATTTTGAATGTTCATCTTTCCGTTTTTTCTGTGTTGTATTGAAATGATCTTTGTAGGTTTGTTAGGTAGCAGCTCACAGCGTTCTGCAGGTTTTTGGAGGTTCTAGCTTTAGAGCGTGGAGGCCTGACATTCTGTATTGTTGCTGTTGTAGTAAAACATCTCCAAAATAGTGACATTACAGTACACTCTTAAAAGGATTCTTAAAGGGTTCCTTAATAAAGTCAAGGGTTCTGTATAGAACTGTGGACAAAGAAATGGTTCTTCTCCATGATGGAAAAACCTTTTGTAAATGAACAAATATAAAGATCCTTTTCTAAAATGGTTTTATGTAGCACCAAAAAACAGTTATGAACTTGTAAGTCCTACTAAGATTGTAGTAAGGAAAAAAGTTATTAATGTTTAATGTAAGTTAATGCAACATATTTTCTTTCCAAGTAAATTTGGACCAATATGCCACTAAGCCACTAAGACTTATATGCCATAAGCGGTACAAGTTTTCATATAACAGTGAATATCTGGTTCATTGTGTAACTGTGCACTGAACACTAATTCCCAATTTATTTCTCTCTCATTGAAAAAGTGATGCATTTAAATAATGTGGTTTCCATATTAATTAAACATATTACATGCACAAATTTGTTGCCAAAATTAAGCAAACTGAATTTGTGTTGATGCAGTATGTTGTATTCATGTGAAATGATGTACACATTTCAAGCACATAAATTCAAGACATTCAATGGTTTCCAAACATGCACGAAACTCCTCTATTTCCAAGCCCAGTCTTGTGATACAAAGCTACAAGGCAGCAACCATTTTCTATTAGGCAAGTCATACAAGATTATCCAGTCTGATTAATTTCTTTAAATTACTTTTTGATTCCTTCAAATGACAGAATCACTGATTGAATTTCAACAGCATGCACTTGAAGCAGGCGATATGTGAGCCGAAGCCGGCGAAGGTAAGCGTCCAGTATGAATCATGCAAGCAGTGTGTTCCTCTCTCTGCGTGTGTTTGACCAGTGGCGGAGTGAGGACAGATGGAGGAAGATGGTCTGAAGGATTAGAATGGCATGCAGTCCATGCTGGAGGCTCCGGCTTCAGTACATGGTGGCTCTGAGAGGGAAGCTGTGACTGGAGTGCTCTCTGCCATCTCCCACAATGGTGAGGGTGTATTTCTGCATGTGTGTGTGCACACACATGCTGCACTAATAAATTATGTTAATTCATTGTTCATCCAGTTAAATGCACAGAAACTAATTGAACACCTTTTTTGTCTCCCACTGGCTCATACAATTTGTTGGCCATTTTGCCCGATTTGCTCTATAATCAGGTATTGCGTGCGTCTGCTGTACAATTCATCCGACCACAAGCTTAAACAATCTCACAATTCATCTGACCACAAGCAGAACAATCTTAAAACAGGCCAGCTAATGTAAAGGACATAATTTATCAGCTGTCAAAAAGCCATTAAAGCAGAAGGGGCCTGTGAATAATGAGTAATGAGCTAACAACCTGGCTAATTGATTTATTTGCATTCTGTAAAAATGGCCTTTTATGTGCAGCTCCAAACGAGCTGACGTTTAAAATATGTTTTCTTTTGTTTTGAGGTAAGACTCTGTTTGGTATTACTAAAGCACTGTTTGAGCTGGATTAGTTTTACCAGTGGAAGTCCAGAAATGTAATTTGTAAGGGATTCGACTGGCTGATTCATGCAGATAAAGTCTGTGTAATTTCCCTAAATTACCCCTAAATAGTCTGTATTGAAACATCACAGCCTGGACGTAAGATTAAAATTAACCCCTTAAATGGCCATTTACCTCCATTGAGCCCAAGTTTTTATTACATACTTCTATAACCAAGAACAGCTTGCATTAAGGTCCTTGTAGTTACTGAATAATAAGCCTTTTAAGCAATAAAAGAAATAAGCAATTATTTC